>NC_053023.1:347974777-347990822 GCF_003073215.2 Triticum urartu
CCTCCAGCCGAGAAGCCCCCCGGGCTGGGTGGCGCCCGAGGCCGATCTAACCTTCGACTCGGAGGATCACCCCTTCAACCCCATCGGTTCGGGCGCGCTCCCGATGCTGTGCACCCCCACCATCTGCCAAGTGGCCGTCACCAGGACCCTCATCGACGGTGGTGCCGGCCTCAACGTGCTCTCGGTGGAGGCCTTCAGCCTCCTCCACGTGCCGCTGGAGCGGCTCCAACCCAGCAGGCCTTTCTCGGGCGTCGGAGCCGGTTCCACCGCCTCCTTGGGACAGATCCGCCTCCCAGTGACCTTCGGCACCTGCGACAACTTCCGCACGGAGCTGATCGACTTCGACATCGCCCCCATTGGCCTCCCCTACAATGCCATCCTCGGCTATCCGGCCTTGGCTCGGTTCATGGCAGCAACTCACCCGGCGTACAACCTCATGAAGATGCCTGGGAGCAGCGGCGTCCTCACCGTGTCAGGAGACACAAGGGATGCGCTGCAGGTGCTCCAGCTGTTTTCAGGGCGGCCGCGGTGGCGCAGCCCACAGCACCGACGCCCTTGAGCCCAAGGGGGCTGCCGGCTAAAAAGAAGCAGTTGTTCACCCAAGACAAGGCGGAAACCAAGCAGGTACCAGTCGATGAGGACGGGTCCACTAGCGCCACCTTCACCATAGGGGCCAACCTCGAGCCCGAGCAGGAGAAGGCCCTGATGAGGTTCCTGCGTGCGAACAAGAAGGTGTTCGCGTGGGAACCTGATCAGTTAGCAGGGGTCCCAAGGGAAGTGATTGAGCATCACCTCAACGTGTGCCCCAATGTGCGCCCCGTGAAGCAGAAGGCGAGGCGGCAGTCCACTGAAGAAACAGGCTTTCATCGTTCAAGAGACCCGGAAGCTAGAGGCGGCAGGAGTTATCCGCGAGGTCCGCTACCCTGATTGGCTGGCTAATCCGGTCGTTGTGCCAAAAAAGGGAGGAAAGGAGCGCATGTGCGTTCGACTTCACCAACCTCAACAAGGCCTGCCCGCAGGATCCATTTCCGCTCCCCCGCATTGACCAGATAGTCGACTCCACCGCAGAGTGTGACCTATTGTGCTTCCTAGATGCCTTCTCGGGCTATCACCAGATCAAGATGGCGGTAGAAGACGTGGAGAAGACGGCCTTCCTGACCCCGTGTGGAGTGTACTGCTATACGTGCATGCGTTTGGGTTGCGCAACGCAGGCGCGACCTTTCAGCGGCTGATGCACATCGCCTTAGGCCGGCAGCTCGGGAGGAACGCTGAAGCTTACATCGATGACATTGTGGTGAAGTCTCGTGAGGCAAGAACCCTGATACAGGACCTGGAAGAAACCTTTGCGAGCCTCAACGAAGTGGACCTACGGCTCAACCCGGAGAAGTGCGTGTTTGGAGTCCCCTCGGGCAAGCTCCTGGGTTTCCTCGTGTCCCACAGGGGCATCGAGGCCAACCCGGAGAAGGTCAAGGCAGTCGAAGACATGAGCCCACCAAGGACCCTCAGAGAAATGCAGAAGCTCACCGGGCGTGTAACCGCGCTAGGGCGCTTCATCTCCAAGCTTGGGGGAACGAGCGCTGCCCTTCTTCAAGCTGATGAAGAAAAAGGGCCCCTTCGAATGGACTGAAGAGGCCGACAAGGCATTCCAAGACCTCAAGAGGTACCTTACCAGCCCACCAGTGATGGTAGCTCCGCGTCCTCGGGAGCCCCTAGTGCTCTACCTTGCGGCCACCCCCTACTCCGCTAGCGCAGCCCTGGTGGCGGTCAGGGAGGAGCGTTGTGCCAAGGCCACATCGACCGTCCGAACTGAAGCAAAGCAGAGCGGGAGGGCCTCGCGAAGGCCGCACGCAGCCGGAAAGGAACAGCCGCAGCAGGAGAACGCACCCGAAGCAGGAGAGGCCTCTTCAGGCGACCAAGCACTGGGGGCTCCGTCGTCTCAAGAGACGCCTCGACCTCTGGAGGACGCAAGCTGCGCCAGCACCCTCAACCTCGTCGAGCATCCCGTGTACTTCGTCAGCACGGTGCTACGGGACGCAAGGGCACGGTATCCCATGCCTCAAAAACTCCTCCTCGCGCTACTAGTGGCCTCACGCAAGCTGCGCCACTACTTCCAAGGACATCCCATCAAAGTCGTCTCAGCATACCCCTTGGAAAGAGTGCTCAGGAGCCCCAACTCAGCTGGAAGGGTTGCTGAATGGAACATTGAGCTACAGGCATTTCAGCTAGAATTCAGTACGACCAGAGTCATCAAGGGAGCCGCACTTGCGGATTTCGTGGCAGAATGGGCAGAAGCGCCGGGTCTCGAGGCAGGCGAAGACCGATCACTTTCCCCGGGAAGTGAAGCACCGGATGGCTGGGTCATGTACTTCGATGGGGCGTTCTCCCGACACGGTGCGGGAGCTGGCGCAGTGCTCGTATCCCCTACCCAGGACAAACTCTACTACGCCGTACAACTCTGCTTCCAGCACGGAGAAAAGGTCTCCAACAACATAGCGAAGTACGAAGGCCTAATAGCAGGCTTGAAGGCCGCAATTGCCTTAGGGGTAAAGCGCCTCATCATCAAGGGTGATTCGCAGCTCCTCATCAGCTTCTCCAACAAGATATACGAGCCAAAGGACGAGCACATGGAAGCCTACCTCGCTGAGTTTCGCAAGATGGAGAAACAGTTCTGGGGGCTGGAGTTGCAGCACGTGCCCCGCGGCACCAATCAGGAAGCTGATGACATTGCCAAGAGGGCATCTGGGCGGCTGCCTCAGGAGCCTGGCGTCTTCGAGGAGCGGCTCTTCAAACCCTCGGTGGTGCCGTCACTGTCGAGCACGGCGCAACCAAGGGAGGAGCTCCCTCAGCTGCCTGCCTCCGGAGCCCCGGTCTGCGGCCCGGCCTCAGGGGCACGCCTGCTCCTGCCGTTAGAGCCTCAGGAAGGGTGTTGGATCCCGGAGCTCAAGAACTACCTGATGCAAGGGACTCTGCCGGAGAACGAGGAGGAAGCGGAGCGTGTGGCGCGGCAGGCCACAGCTTATTGCATCAAGGATGGAGAGCTCTACAGCAAGCAACCAAATGACATGTCCCTACGTTGCGTCTCCCGAGAGCAAGGGAAGGAGCTACTGGCGGACATACACGGCGGAGACTACGGGCACTAGTCGTCGTCACGAACCCTCGTTGGCAAGGCGTTCCATAGTGGATTCTACTGGCCCACGGTGCTCATCGACGCTGTCGAGCTGGTGAGGGCTTGCAAGGCCTGCCAGTTTCACGCTAAGCAGATCCATCAGCCTACGGGGGGTTTACAGACTATACCCCTTCTCATGGCCGTTCGCAGTTTGGGGGCTGGACATTTTGGGCCCGTTTCCTCGGGCGCCAGGGGGCTATCGCTACCTCTACGTCATTGTGGACAAGTTCACCAAGTGGGCTGAAGTGGAAGCCGTCTGCACAATCCCGGCAGGCTCTGCGGTCAAGTTCATCAAGGGCCTCGTGAGCCGATTTGGGGTGCCCAACCGCATCATCACCGACAACGGTTCGCAATTCACCAATAATCTCTTCAAAACATACTGTGCTAACCTTGGAACGCAGATATGCTACACTTCGGTAGAACACCCCCGGAGCAACAGCCAGGCCGAGCGAGCCAATGCGGAGGTCCTGAGGGGCCTCAAAGCCAGGACCATTAAGAAGAAGTTGGAGGCCTGTGGCAGGAGCTGGTACGACGACCTCAGTCCGTGCTGTGGTCAATCCGCACAACTGCGACCAAGCCGACTAGCGAGACCCCGTTCTTCCTCGTCTACGGAGCAGAGGCTGTTCTCCCTCACGAGGTCAGGCGTCGCTCCACACGGGTCTTGGCGTTCGACGAGACGCAGCAGGATGCCATGCGGGGGATGGATCTCGTGCTGGGGGAGGAACGCCGCCGAGAAGCCGCACTGCGAGCGGCAAGGTATCAACAGGCGCTACGACGATACCACTGTCGCAACATCCGCCCTAGAACTCTTGAGGTAGGGGATCTCGTGCTCAGATGGGTTCTCTCCAGGGAGGGGCTGCACAAGCTCTCTCCCATGTGGGAGGGCCCATTCAAGGTTGTTCATGTCTCCAAGCCTGGCTCCACGCGCTTGGAGACCACGGAGGGGGTACCCATTGTCGGGACCCTGATTCTAAGTCACACCGATCTAGCATGTAACACCTCATATCACTTTGCGGCCTCACACATGGTATCCCCACGGGTGTCGCCTTACCATGGCCGGGGACCGTTTGCGTCTTTTGGCTCACGTATATGATAGTGTCGCTAACATCCATATGACAGAGAACCCGGGCCGACATGGCTAGTCGTGAACCCAAAGCGGCACAGACCTATGGAGACAGGCATACATGAATCACATTGAGCATGTCGGTCATCAGCGTATGAAGCCGGGCTGTAGCACTGGGCTAACAGGACTCCGGAAGTCACCGCGTGACATTTCCCCGAAGGGACAAGACATAGGAACGAAGTGGAACACATGCCGGCCAGTCAAGTGTTCTGAGCAGTAGTGCTGGGCTAGCAGGACTCCGGTGAACCGGGCTGTAGCGGACTACTATGGCTCAAGGAAGCACTAGACTACATTTCCCCATAAGAGAGGCTGCCAAGGATAAACAACTAGATTGTCGGATCCCACACATAGCAATACACGTCACACGTACGCATAACATGCAAGTATGTGCTGTACAACATGGCATCACAACATAACGCAAACTCATATAGATAAAGGCTCAGAAGAGCCACATAGCATTAAACAAACAGGGGTCACATGACCCATCATTCAGAGCATACAAGCAACGGAAGCATTACATGTCTGAGTACAGACAACTACAAAAGAAAAAGGCTGAGAAGCCTGACTATCTACAAGTCCCTCCAAGGTACAAGATCGTAGCTGAGGTAACAAGCTACTCGTCGAAGTCCAAGCGGTACTACTAGTGAGACAGATGTCTCACCTGCAAAACATAAATAAGAAAACGTGAGTACAAAGGTACTCAGCAAGACTTACATCAGATCCTATCATACATGCATTTGTATCAAGAAGGTAATGTGGGGTTTAGTTGCAGCAAGCCAGCTTTGACTCAGTGGCTATCCTGTTCTACGACAATGAGAAACTTCTTTGAGATGAGGCAGCGCACACGAGTCCACTAATCACCACATCAATACACTACTATGGATTCATCCTCGTCTCCTTACGAGAAGGCCATCCATAGCACTCACACTTGTCTTGAGCATTTTAGAGTATCCACTTTAAGTTGTCTATGTACCACGTAAGCATCCAAGAAGTCCATAACCGAGGACACGGCTATTCGAATAGATCATGATAACCCTGCAGGGGTGTACTTCTTCACACACGCTCTCACCACTTATCACCATATACACGTCATGTATCTCGGCAACCTTAAGCGGAAGCCTGGCGAGGGTGTCGGCCACGACCTGACTAACCAACAAGACTCTAGTCCAGGTTTATCGCCTATTCGGGTTCCATCCGCAAGGAGATCCGGCCGGGGTTCGCTCACGGCCCCAAACGATGTGTACAGGGTTCCCGAGCCCACCATCCGGGTGCCACTCGGTACACCGGGCCACGTGTGCCTAGTCTGTCCCAAGTCCACCCTGCCGGGTGCCACTCGGTAGAAAAATAGCACTACCTACAAACACCAGAAACTATTTGCAACTCCTGGACAGAGATTCAAGGCGGTTAATAAGTCGAGAGAGCTTGGAGCGCCCGGAGCCCAATGTGTGGTAGTAGCTAGTCATTGGACAACTTACACAGAACTCAGTTCTTAAGGACGGTCCCAATGAGACAACCCACCATGTACTCCTACATGGCCTCTCACCGCTACCTTTACCAAATCGTGTTCACACGCTTAACTCTCAGCACCGGATCATATCATAACACTCCAATTCATTCCCGATGAATCAGACCCGACATACTCTAAGCAATAGCAGGCAAAGCATGGTAGGAACACAACATGGCTCAATCAACTCCTACACATGCTAGTGGGTTTTAACTATTTACTGTGGCAATGACAGGTCATGCAGAGGAATGGGTTCAACCACCGCTGGATAAAGTAGCAGTTGAATCGTTGTTGTCCTAATGCAATAAATGAGAGCAGGAGCGAGAGAGTATGATTGTATCGGAATGAACAAGGGGGGGTTGCTTGCCTGGTAGATCAACAGGGGGGCACTGCTCCACTGATAGGTACTCTCGAACACTTTCCGGAGCAGGACCTATCAAGAAGGAATAGTGTCGGAAATCAAAACACAAGCATATGCAACATTATGATGCATGGACATGGTAATAATGTTATGATTTCCACTAATGCATCTAGCAACAATTTAAATGAAGTCCATATGGACCAAGGGTTCATATGCAAACTCCATATTTAGCATTTAAAATGCCATTATCATGTTTTCACTTATACAGTGGGTATAAGTTGGTTGAACATGCATGAAAGTGGTACAGATGGATAGATTGAATTTTTCTGATGATTTTTCATATATAAATTATTTCAAACTAAGCTACGGTTGAATTTCTATGAATTTTTGAAGTTTTGAATATATTCTGGAATTTCCTGATTAATTTTAAACCAGAAAAAGAAATATTGCGTCATGCCTGCGTCAGCAGGTCAACGGAGCTGACCAGGTCAAACCTGACATGTGGGGTCCACATGTTAGTGACTAGTTAGTTAACAGGGGGTTATTATACTAATCTAATTAAAATTAGTGGCGTTGGGCCCACTGTCAGTGTCAGGGGGTTAGCAAATGGTGATTAGCCTTAAGCTAATCCCCTGGCAGGTCGGGCTCGCACATCAGGCCGGCGAGGTCTTCGCCGGCGACCTCTAAACGCGGCGAGTCCACGCTAAGCAACAACAATCAAAACCAACCGGCAGGGTGGAAGGCTTTGGAGCATCACCAGTTGTTGGCGTAGCCCGCCACTGCCTACTCCCCGCTCCGACATCGAGTGGGCCAGAGGTGAGAGAGGGGTGGCGGAGCCTCCGCGGAGCGAAGGTACGGGCGAGCGCCGGCCGGGCACGCGCGAGGCAGACAGTGGCGGCAGGGCACGCGCAGGCGCTGCGGAGGGCCCTACGGCCTCCTGGCGTTCATCTAGGAGCACTAGTGACGCGTGCGGGGCCCGGCTGGCTCGGCACGGCTGGCCGGCGGCGACATGGCCGGCGGCGAGGCTGCTACGCCAGTTGTGGTAAGCTAGCTAGACGAGGCAATCGAGCTCGAGAAAGGGCGGGGAACAGAGTAGAGCTCACAGGATTTGGTGGGCATGCTCAGCGGCTCGGGGAGGCTCTGGAGGCGACGAGGCGGCGCCGGCGATCTCGGGCAGCCGGGGGTAAGAAGACGGCGGTGACGGCTCCACGGGGCGTCCCCGGTTGCTTGGCTCGTCGAGGACGTAGGGGAAGTCGCGGCGGAGCTTGCAGACACGGAGAGAGGGCGAGGGGGAGGCGGTGGCTGCGGCTACGGCTACGGCGGCGGGCGACGGCAGCGCTCGGGCGTCGCGTGAGAGGCGAAGAATAAAGGAGGGGAAGCCTGGCGAGAGGACGAGATGAGAGCGAGGCGGTGCCGTGGACGTCTCTGTGGATTCAGGTCATGGGCATTCCGGCGGAGGAAGACCAGGCACAGGAAGGGAGAGGTGGCCGCCGGCGACTCGACGCGTAGTCGGGCACATAACGCGCGCCGCCTCCTGGAGGAGGTAGTGGCCGATGATCTTGGCCGAGCCAACAGTGCTGGGCCGGCATAGGAGCTGGGCCGCCAGCTGGGCTGCCAGGCAGGTAAGGCCAGGTGAGCTTTCTCCATTTTTGTGTTCTTTTCTATTTTCTGACATTTGTTTCTGATTTAAAAAAAACTAAATCATTTTATTTTCTTCTGACAATTTTTGCAGGGGCCTAAGGGATTAATCCAAAACCCCTCACCAAAATTTAGAATTATTGGACAGTATTTCATATATATAAAAATATTTATCCAACGCAAATAATTACTGGATTAACTCCAAATGTCCAAAATAAATATTTATGAGCTCCTAAAAATATTGGTTTGATTTTTACCTCTGACCAATATTTTCAAAGAGTAACATGAACATTTTCTCGGACCTTTTTGGAGAACTTTTTATCTGGATTATTTCCAAAAATGATTTCTGAGGGTTTCACAAATCCCCATTTCAAATTTAAATGGAATTTAAACATGATGCAAACATGAAGGCTATCCTAGGTCATACCAGAACAAGGGATGTGACACCCATCCAAAACGCGTGGAACATTCAACATCTCCGGAGGTTCTATCCCTGAGCGAGGCCTAGCGCCTATGAAAGCCCGGTGCCTGTGAAGAAGGCAAATGCCTGTGAAGCTGCCGTGTTTTGGGAAAGGCCCGGTGCCTGTGAAGAAGGCAAATGCCTGTGAAGCTGCCGTGTTTTGGGAAAGGCCCGGTGCCTTTGAAGAAGGCGAATGCCTGTGAAGCTGCCGTGTTTTGGGAAAGGCCCGGTGCCTATGAAGAAGGCAAATGCCTGTGAGGCTGCCGCATTTCGGGAAAGGCCCAGTGCCTGTGAAGAAGGCCAATGCCTGTGAAGCTCGCCGCCCATGACACTCTCATGTAATAATGAGTGGGGTTGTACACGCCCCGGAGTCTCCGGAGTGCCGCCCTCGGGCCTCGGGGGCTCCCGCCCACGCCCAGTGGCAGCACTTAGCTCCGCGCTGGGGAGAAGACGTGGAAGACTAGAATAGGTGCCGGACGCGGCTTTTCCATTTGCTTTCTGTAGTTGGCTTGTTTATTCCCGTTTGAAGTTTTATTGGAGCTGTTGACATTCCTGGCTTGTGACTCTTTGTATTTTTCACTCGCTTGCCTCATTTTCTCTCGCACAAGTCTCGCGAGGGAGGTTCGCGAGCGCCCTCATGAGTGTTTTCTGCCCCAATCATTTGGAGCTTTCCTATCCGAGTCCTATGCGGGAGCACCCCTCCCAGTTCGTGCCCCACGGGCATCGCGACACGAGCGCAGGACCTGGGCCGCTTGCCCCCACAACCAAGACCGAAAGTTACCCCTCCTACTAATCCTTGCAGGGCACGAAGCGCACGGCGAGGCCACGGCCTCGGGAGGCGAGGACCACGTCAAGCCCCACCGAGCTAAAATAATTCCCACACATGGGTGCACGGCGCGGAAACACAGCGCAGAAATAGCGGAAGCAGCGCGATGGTTAACAGCAGCAGTTCTAACACGCCCCCGCGGGGCCCTATACTACCTTCTATTTCTGCGCAGGAAAAGAAGAAAAACAAAATGGGCGCGATGCGTCCTGCACCAACCCACAGCGAAGGCGGGCGCGACGGCGCGGGGGCTGGTCGCGGCCACCGCTGGAGGAGCTGCTGCCTGAGAGGGAGTCGCCGAAGCTCAGCGAACCCCGAGCACCGCCGCCCATACACCTATCGCCGTCTTCATCCTGGTCGGTACCGGGGTTGGGCAGGCAGCCGCGGTCGTCGTCTTCGGGGCAGCAACCAGCACGGCGACCGTCTTCCCCGAACACCCTCACCTAGAGGGTGGCGTTACCATCGAACTTGAAGTGCAGGGTGCACCGCCGGCCCAGGCCGCGCGCGTGGGAAAACGTTTGCCAGCCGCGGGTCAGGGCCCCATTCCCAGAAACGGAGACCTCCAGCGAAGCCCAGGAGGCCCTGCTGCAGCAGCCGTTTTCCTGGAGCCAGAAGCCGCACCGGGCGTTGGCCGGTAGTTCACCTACGAAGAAACAGGGAAGCTGGAGCCGGGTGCTGGTTGGGTTTGCCGACCACACGATGAACTCCGGCAGCACCTCCGCAGAGCAAAAGCGCGGCCTAGGGGGGCATGCAGCCACGACATGTCCCCCATCGGCAACCGGGCGCTACCACCGCGCAGGGAACTGCCTCCATGGCCGCGGGAGGCCACTACGGGGACCGTGGAATACTTGCGAGGGCGGCCTCGGCCGCGCTTGATTGGGGGGAGTCAGGCCCTGCCTGGCGGGTCTTTCCTTTCTCCGCGGCCGAGAACCTCTTTGGAGCCATGGGAACGGCAAGTAGCCAAGAAGAAGAAAAGGAGCAGCGGGATGGGATGGGCTAAAGGGGCTCGCGCAGTCCTGTACTTATAGCAGGAGAAACCAACCGTCGGGCACCACGATCACAGGTAATCATGACCCGTTCCTTTGCATGCAGAGACTTGTCAAGTCATGTGGTCGCCGAGGCATCATGGGGAAGCGCAGACACCCACGTCCAATCAATCAACACACGGCGCCCAAGGCCGCAGGCTATTGGGGCCCGCAGCTCTTCGCGCTCGCCCCTTCGCTTCCCTGCTAGGCCAAGCCCGGGCACACCTTGGGCCAGGGGGCTACTGTCGGTGTTCTGGGAACGGGGGGTCCCCAGACTTGCCTGCGTGCGACCTGCGGCGTGGTTCAAGTGGGGGCCCAACGCGGCCCATCTTCATCAGCTCAAGCTCAAGACTCTCGCAAGGGGCCAAGCCTCGCGGGGCGAATGACAGAAAGCTTCCTCAGAGGCAGCCTCATCAGGCAGGCTCGCGAGGAGGCGGAGAGATCAAGGCAGGGGGACCTCACGAGGAGCCCGTGACTCAAGCCATGACGATCGAGACCAGGCGGGCGCCAGGCGGGCGCCGGCCCGCGCAGTGTCCTTGTTTCCCCTTTAGTGCAAAGGGGACAAGCACAGGCCAAGGCATCGGGCAAAGGTTACCATTCCGGTGCAACGAGACCAAGACCAGCAAAGCGGCAGGACGGAGGTCACCGTGGAGCCCAAGACGGCGTCATCACCATTGCTTTCGGTAGCTGAAGACCACCTTTGGTCAGGATAACTTGTACTAGATGGTCCCCCTCAAAATAGCTGATTATTGGCGCCCTTCCCGCTCATTATTTGGGGAGAGGCCCAGGGCCTCTATAAATAGAGCTAGTCACCACAGAGTGGAGGACATCTAGAGATTGGGTAGAGCCCTAGCAGAGAGATAGAGGCGACTGAAGTCACTCAAGCAGTTCATCACACCAGCTCAAGAACACCTCTCGCGAGGCTGTTCTTCCCTTGTACTGTTCATCATCAGCCCCTGAGGCAATCCACCACACACTAGAGTAGGGTATTACACCACAACGGTGGCCCGAACCAGTATAAACCTCGTGTCCCTTGTGTTGTTCGTTGTTTCCAGCTTAGATCACGCGAGGAGATTGGACGTAGATCGGTAGGGGAGAGATCTCCGCGCGCACCCCAGTGTTCGAACCTCAAGGGTCTGCCAGAACACGAAATCCGACTTAATCGCCCCATTTAACCGCGACATATGTATCACGTGTGCATAACTACACACTCAAAATACCATGGGAAACGACGGAGGCACATTTTGGACGAGGTCCATAGTGCGGTTCGACCCTATTTGGACCTTAATCCTTTTTCCCTTCCCTTTTTCTTCTTATATTACGGGTTCGTTAAAACCTAATAACTTTACGGTCGTACAACGACCCCTTTCACAGGCCCCTTTTACATAGACGATCGTCGATTACTCCTCTCAAAGGATCTCGCACCAAGGCAGAAAGCGGCGCAGACATGCGGCGGGGTGTCCAAGGGATCTTCAAGCCTACCTTTCTCTTCTTAGGCCTTGTATACAACTTTCCCTTGTTTACAAATTCTCGGCATGTAAAATAGCCATGTTTATTATGGCATTATCCGTAATAGCACGTTATGACATATCAAACAGATTATAATGGAAACAATTTTTTTCACCAACCCATGTTCGGCATCGGTTTATTTCATAATTTGTATTCCTCCTTTGTGCTAAGATTGCCATACACATACTTTGGTATGGCCTAAACGCCAGGGGCTTTATTCGGCCGCACATATATTCGAAAAAGCCCAAACACTTCTAAGTATACTTTGGCATCCCGAATTTTGCATTATATGCATCAGCTCCGAATCATGTCTTTGGTCAATAGTTGGGTTGCCCGACTCCTACAATTACTACCTTACATTCCGCTTGTTTGTCTAGGGTAGTAAAGGGAGAACTACTGCGATTGTGTTTCTAGTTCGTCCGGTCAAACACCTCAGTAGAGAAAGCCAAAAACTGACTGTCATGATAAGGCGAGAGCTAGTCAGCGATTCGGTGACCTACTACAAATCTCTTGCAATTTCTTCCATATTATACGAAGGACTGGCCTTCGTCCAGTCAGGTGCCTAAGGCATCCTAGTTCGGATAGGCGCATACGCACCAGGGGCTAGGTCCTAGTCCCATTGTCAAACTCCTATGGCTAAGTGAAAGTGATAAAGCCGCATAGTCTAATTGCCTGGTTCGCTATGCAGACACTTCCTTTACGAACCAAGACGTTGGGTCAAGTGTGATGTTGCGCTATTCCGAATACCCCCGTAGCATCTACGTGGGGGCTGAAGCTAATGCCTGGTAAACTCTCAGGATTAAAAATGGCCGCACAGGAGGAAAGTAATTTCAGATAAAGGCATAAATATATTACAAAGCGTTGGTTCACAAAACAAGGTCTGGAGAACCCGGATACATCTACTCGAACATGATACCCTTTGAGCATTGACCCTCTACTATCTGGGCACCCTCTAGGGCATCGTCGAAATATCGCTCCGGCTTGCGGTGGTCCTTGCCTTTGGGTGGGCCCTCGGTCGCCACGACGGTGACCTTCATCTTCGCCCAGTGCATCTTGACATGGGCAACGGCCATCTGCGCACCCTCTATGCACGTCGAGCACTTTACAGCTTCGACTCGGGGCAGGACATCGGCAAGGCACTTCACCAGGCCAAAATAGCTGCTAGGAATGGGTTCGGCTGGCCACAGCTAGACTATGATGTCCTTCATGGCCAAGCTGGACATCCTATGCAGCTCCGCTAGCTGCATCATCTGGTTGTTCAATAGCGCAGCACGCTCCAGCGCCAAGTATTGTGACCAGAAGAGCTTCTCCGTCATATTTTCCTCTTGGGCCCGAAAAACCTGCACGGCATCGGCAGCGCTCTTCGGAAGATCTGCAAAGGCGTATAGAGAACTCCATAGTCGAATGAGCAAGGCATATTTCTGACTGCAAAATTTACTCTGCAAAAGACAGGGCTTACCAGCCGCTATCTGTTCGGCCTGCCGGATCTCCTCTCGAGCCGCTTCGGACTCGGTCCACGCCTCCTTGGCCTCTTGGAGGGCCTTGGCGAGATCGACCACTTGGGCCGTATTCTTCTCCTCCAAGGCCTTGCACTTGCCGGTGGCGTCCTTGATCTCTTGCTCGACCTCGGTCAGCCTCTCCTCATACTGGCGGCGGGCGACCTGCTCGGCCTTTAAATCCGAATCCGCTTTGTCTGCGGCTGCTTTGCTTGCCCTCGCCTGCTCTTTGGCTTGCGCAAGGGCGCTCTTGAGGGTCTCGACCTCAGTCGCGCTACCCGTAATCTTATTCATGACAGTGTATGAGCTAAACTCCACATTTGAATATCACTTCAGGTGCGTAAAACAATCTTTTAGAACATACCTTGCGCCTCATCGAAGCGCTTGTTAATGCGGTTGATATCATCATCGGCCTGCTTCAACTTCCACTTGAGTTCGGAAACTTCAGCGCCCTGGGCGGTCGCTGCCAACAGGGAAGCCTATTTACCAATAGACAAGTACATTACCTCATGTGATTGCTACTTGATCCTCTGTTTTGTCATTTTTTCAACATAGAACATAGTCTAAGGGGCTACTATCTATACACAGGCATATTTTTCATATGTAAAGCGGCTAAGAATATTAAATCGCATACCTCAAAGCCTGTTAGTAGGCTGGTGAAGGCTTTGTTCAGCCTGCTCTTGGCGTATTGAACTTTCTCAACCACCACACCCATCAAGATGCGGTGCTCCTCCCCGATGGAAGCACGTTGCAGTGCCTCCACCAAACTGTTTGGCGCTTCCGGATTAGTGGAGGTCGCCACCGGAGTTGGCGCTCCCCCCTCCTTTGAAGGGGGTTGCTCGCTTGATTTCGGAGCCCCATGGGTCTCCAGAATGGTGTTCGGCTGGGGGCCGGACTGGTCAGGGCCCCCGTCGTCAGTTTCCATGGGGGTTGCGCCCCCCATGTTCTCAGCAGCCGAGGCATTACCCTCTGGTGCCATCTTAGCAGCCTCTCGCACCTCTCCGTGTCCTGGAGAAGCCCTTCGGGACAACACCTCGGTGTTATCCATGGTGGTTGGCGGAGAGGCTCGCGGAGGCGTCTCGCTCTCCACCGTCTCCGGTGCCAGAGAGTTCCCCTCAGATGATGATGGCTGGGGGAGGCCGTGGGCCAGACTGAAACACAATGTATAATATGTCATATTACAATCATGAAAGACCGGATATCAGTAAAGTATCCTTTGGCACTTACGATGTGGCCAGGGGCATTTCCCTGGGGCGCCTCTTGGGGGAGTGTTTGACATCCATGTCCGAATCATCCGAGAGGGTTATCTTCCCCCTCTTGGACGCCCCCGCTGTCGGTGTCAAAATTGGCGAATCTCGGGTAGGGGGTCTCGAACTATGTGTCTAACGTCGATGGTAACAGGAAACAGGGGACATAATGTTTACCCAGGTTCGGGCCCTCTCTACGGAGGTAATACCCTACTTCCTGCTTGATTGATCTTGTTGAATATGAGTGTTACAAGAGTTGACCTACCACGAGATCGTAATGGCTAAGCCCTAAAAGTCTAGCCTGTCTGACTATGATTATGAGGGTGTGTATATGGACCTAGCCCGCCGGTTTATATAGACACAGGAGGGATCTAGGGTTACATAAGGTCAGTTACAGATAAAGGAAATCTTCATATTTGGTCGCCAAGCTTGCCTTCCACGCCAAGGAAAGCCCCTATCCGGACACGGGTAGAATCTTCAGTCTTTGTATCTTCACAGTCCAACAGTTCAGCCCATGGCTAACAGGCCAGACGCCCGAGGACCCCTTAGGCCAGGACTCCCTCAGTAGCCCCTGAACCAGACTTCAATGACGAGGTGTCCGGCGCGCAGATTGTCTTCGGCGTTGCAAGGCAGGTTCCTCCTCCAATGAATTCAGAGTGATGTATTCGGGCCCCCATTTAATGTCACACCCCTCAGCTTCTATGTATCAACAACTTCAGTTTCCATGTGTCGAGCGAAGGCGAGTGGTCAGGGTGTTTTTACGATTACACCCCGGCCATGTAAGGAGCATCTATTTAAAGAGATTGGATCTTAGATCCATTCAGCATCATCCGGAAAAATCCTTTGAGCGCGCTAGGAAAGTCCATTCCAACATGGCTGATGCTCCCAGCTCTTCATCCCACCTCTGCGTCCACGAAAAAGGCAAATGGGAGAGATGTTCTGTATCCCACAGTCAGCTGGCGAAGCTGCAAACACAGGGATTCCTTCCCCTCGCAGATCTATTCCCTGTCCGAGCAGGATTGACCTCCTTCAATGGCGTGGTTCAGACTGAAAATTTCCCCAATCCATCCAGGGGGATCGAGTATGCTTCGTCCCTTATCTGCTAAGAGTTGTCGGATTTCCAATTCATCCTTTCCTCCGAGGGCTTCTGGAGTACTATGGCATCCAACTGCACAACTTTACTCCTGCCTCCATCGTGCATTTCGCGGGTTACGTCGCTCTTTGCGAGCTGTTCCTAGGTTGTGAGGCCCACTTTGAATTGTGGATAAAGCTATTTTGTCTCGTCCCTCGCAACCGCAAGGGGGTCAATATTTGAAGTGGGCGGAGCCGAAATATGGCGCATCGCCGAGACCGGATATCTGTCCGGCACACCAAAGAAGGCATTCGAAGAGTGGCCCTACGAATGGTTCTATATTGAGGATGTCGCACTGCCAGACCCAATTCAAGGGGGGGCTTCCCGAGTTCACAAGAGCCCATTTAAAGAAACGCCACAGCTAGCACCCTCGGAGCCTGGAGGAGGAAGATAGTGCGGAAGTTGTCAGCTCTTGAGCAAGATAAGGACACTTGCTCAGTTCGGATTATCAATAGTCGAGTAATGGCGACTTCCATAGTACGGGGGTTCGGCCACTCCAGTATTGAGGTATCCCCATGTGGCACTACAACGAGGAAGATGACACCTCCCGCTGCGGCCGGA
>NC_053023.1:347991822-348012631 GCF_003073215.2 Triticum urartu
TAATCCATAAAATTGTCCATGCATAAAAATTAATGCAATTTAAAATCTCGAAATGAAAAAAAGAAATTTGAAACTAATTGCCGGTTTGATGTGTTTTAAAAATGTACAGCCCATTTCTCATTACTGATAGGCCATTTTCTCGGCCAGCCGAATGAAGCTCTCCTCGTCTTGAAAGATTTGCAGCCCAACAGGCCTGACAAAGTGACTTACTTGGCAAATCACAAAAAAACTGGGCTAGCCATTTTCAGAAAGAAAAAAAAACTACTGGGCTGGTCTGTGGTAAACATAAAAGAGAAGGCTGTCTAGACAGGCCAGAGTGCCCCGCACAGCCCAGTTGACACCCTGCTTCCGTCTCAAAAACAAATTAGATAAATGCCACTCCAATTATGGCGATTCATAAAAATGCCACTGCAATTTCCAAACTTTGAAAAATGCCACTGCAATTTTTGCAAACTTTGGAAAACGCCACTGCAATTTGCAAACTTTGAAAAACGCCACTCCAGACTTCGAAAAATGCCACTCGAAATGGCATTTTTCAAAGTTTGGAAATTGCAGTGGCATTTCTGAGAAACACCAGATTTGGAGTGGCATTTATCAAATTAACCCAAAACAAAAATAGCTAGGCGAGCTATTGGGTCCCTGGTGTCAGCCGCTCGTTATGCAACTCTCTCATTTATTGACTACGTTGACAATGGCATGGGACCCAGATGTCAGAAATCCATTAGGAGGAGCCATTTTTTATTGGATTGAAATAAGGAGGCACTTGCTTGCGTACTGCCATGACCTTGGCGGGTCCCTGTTGTCATCCTCTCCACGTATAATCATCTCCTAATTGTGTATGCGTCAACTTGGTAGGCCCACAAGTCAGCCTCTAAACTCGTGGAGGACAAATACAACCCATTTAAAAAAATAACAGCCCATTCCATACGTTCAAACGGAAAGTTCAACATTCAGAGCAAAGTAACAGGTCTGATCCACAAATAGAGTACTGAACTTCCACGTTGACAACCATCATAGCCAAGTTAACTATCTACTCCCACTAATACTCTAGTAGGGTACAAGTACTAACTTACTCTTAGCTAACTAGACGATGCCGGACGCCATCTGCGGTACAAGCTAAACGCCGGCACTGGCATCCTCCGCCTCGCCTCGGACTTGCCAGAGGTGTGATAGGGCGCGTTGCTCGTGCGCGTTGGCCCTTTCCATGCCGGCGTGGTCCACCGAAGCTTCGGCTTCTAAGCGGGAACCCACTTGACGAGCTGGTAGTGAAAATCGGTCGCGAACGCGTGCGTGCCCGACAGCCTCCAGGGCTATTTTCCGGGCACGCCTCCACGTAGTCGGCCCAGTTGCGGGCGCTCTGCTCGTGACTCAGAGCATTGGTGCGCTGCTGCTCCATGTCCCTGGCGGCGCAAATCGGCGATACGTGCTCCTCCGCCAAGCGGTCGCGCTCCAACAACTCCTGCTCCTCCCACCAGGCGGTCGCGCTCTAACAAGTCCTCGATCTCCGCATTGCCATCTAAAGACCAATAGAATGCCTCCTCCCTCTGTCTGCCCTCCGGTGAAAAACCGAAACACTAGTTCCGGCTGTGACCGCCTTGCCTCGCCTATCGCGGAACGGGCGGGGGCATGGTGATGGACGAGAGCGAGGATAAGTGGCGAGCGACGTATCGGCTGGTGGGGGCTTATGAGGATAGGGCGAGTTGGGTCACGGTGCCACCATTGAAGGCCGGGAAACAGTACTTATAGGCGGAAGGTAGCGCGATGGTCATCGGAATTCAATGCATAATTAAGCAGGCATGGCTTAGTGCGCCAGCTTGCCGTGGAAAACTAGAGAAACTGAAATTCTGACTGTGCCATCCCGTCCCGTCCGTGCTGGGTCGCACGCCGGCATGACGGTCAAACGAGTGCACTCGAATCATCTCCCTCCTTGTCAATAATGATTCCACGATTTAAAAGGCCCAACAATTAAAGCGCATATTTTTCGCATCAGTTAGCTGCCTTAATTACGGCTGGTCATGCAGGCACTCAAAATCGCTCGCAGCCAGTACGCGGAGCAGCATGCAACGAGTCGCAGCCGAGGGCATTAGTTGATGAACTTTAGCTGGGAGATAAGGCATTTGCGAATGTTTTCGCTGCAGTTTTCTTCAGATTCGCATGGCATTTTTCTTCAGAGCAGCTTGTCAGTTTCTTCAGAGGTAGGCATTTTTATTCAAAAACTGCCACTTCGGATCTTTGTCGCAACTAAAACTGCGATGAGCGCATTAGTAGGCTAGCTAGTGATCGATCAGTAACTTGTAAACACTGAGCGAACAGATATAAGGAACTATTAATTCATCCCAATGATTCACAGATCATATACAAATATGTAGCTCCAAAAGCAAAGATCAGCCACAACTAAAACCAACTAGTACGATTCCCATACATAAGATCAACATGTTAATGCATCTCAATGATTCACAGATCATATACAAATATGTAGCTACAAAAGCAAAGATCTAGAAAAACATATGTTCTTCCTACTAACATGGATGCTTCTCTTGGCCAACATTCAGTACAGATTGAAAGACAAATTTGTTTGTGAAGTCTACAATTCCCCTTGCAAACGTAAGTGGTTTCACCAACAGCTGGAACCATGAGAATGAACCAGACATGATGGAGGAACATGCACTTCAATATGATTTGGTCTTCCCTCGATCACACTGCATGACTATTTTCGGAATACAAACTTTAACTTAGGCAAAATGATGCCCATTGTATAATCAGACCAAAGCAATGAAGCACCTAGTGTTGGCCAATAAATAGTATAGTACTACTTTTCTGCAGTCCATGAAGTGACTATCCAATCTTTCTGTGTCTATTTTCAAATGGCACTGCATGCAGTGACTACTATTCTCTTGTGCAGTTCAACCAAAATAGCGTCACTTTGTGTGTTTGCCAAATAGCAACGGGCAGACATCTCTGTCTGCACAAATATCAAGCAGCTAGTACATATACCCCACCTTGTATTTTCGGTTAAACATGTCTCTTCCGCTTAGCATCTGTCATGTTCTGCACTGGACAATCTGATACAATTATGTTTTGCCCTGGACAATTTCATACTGAATTGATTTGCTGGTTCAGAGCAGAAATATAGCGCCTATTCTTCATCAGACCAAGGATTATCCATGTTCGCAGTGATGGAAGAGGTGAAATTGATACAACCGAAATTGAGCATCCAATCATTGAATCTGTCCTTGCACCTCCAAATGTAGGTCCACCCTGCCATAAATTCACATGCAAACCACTAGTATTACCTATCTAATGACAGTACAAAAGAGTAGCAAGATAAGTAGCAACATGTACCTTCGTAATGAACAGCTCATAGTGCCACCAATTGATATAAAGGTTTTGGAAAAACATGCTTCCTAATGTTGAACCAGTTGGACTTTTTGTGCAGTTCCACTAAAATCGAGCATCCCTATTTGCATAGATATTGAAAGTGTGATTACTCTAAAAGTGGCACTAGTTGAAGCATAGACTCACAAATATAAGCATTCCAATTTCTTAATGGGAAAAGGTAGCAAGACTGTTTCTAACCACCTGTTTGAAGGAATAAATAAGGCAACAACGGCTGATGTCAGAAGGCATATATAGTTCTTTCTGAAAGAATGATCGATTCCTGACCTTTCCTCTTCTTTTAAGCATATTTTGTGCAGTTCAACTAAAATAAAATGCCATCACCGCCTTGACAATTCAGTGACACTGTACAAAAGGAAATGACTTAACATTACATCATGATGTCAGGTATGTAGTCGACAGGCATTAGAGACAAACTTACAGACCTCCTCCGATAACATAATGAACATTAATTTTAACAAAGGTGTGACTAGCTTTACCGGGATAATTTGAGTGAACTCTACACCCTCTTGTTCCTTAATATAAGACGTTTTCGCGGTTCAATTTAAAGTACCCAAACGTCTAGTATTTAGAAAAACAGGTAGTAGTTTTCTTGAGCACATATCTGGGAAAGCTTGCCACACTTTATTTATGTCCATACGCTAATGCAACACCATTCGAATACTACAAATATACACTAATCCAGTGGCTAGTGCAACAGTAGAGTAGTTAGTTTATTACAGGGTACAGTACAATGGTTTTACTGAACAGATTTCAATAAACTCTAGCACTGGAAGGTTTCTATAAGAATTAACAATACAAAATGTAAAGGTAACACGTTTCAGCATTGGTATACTAGCTGTGCATGAGCATTAAACCAAATACAAAAGTCTGAAGGTAACTAGCATTATTAACTAATGACAGTATAAAAAAATTGCAAACCATGTACCTCCAAGGTAAATATCATTTCGAACTCAGGGGGACCTTAAAAATTGCTATCCCAATCTTGATAATCGATCAAACATAAAAACTTGATCGAACGAATCAAGAGAACAGCCGGAGGAGGAGGTGCCCACTCTTGACCTTTCCTCTTGTCTTCATAATTGTCTGTGCAGTTTAACCAAAATAAAATGACATCAGCGCCTTGGCATTTTGGTGACACTGTACAAAAAATTAACTTATCTCATGAAAGTGAGGTATGTAATCTATAAGCATTAACAGTGCAAAAATCTGAAGGTAGTAACAAGTTTCATCATTGGTATACTGGCTGTGCAACAACATTAGAATGCCTTAGCTGAAAAATCTTTAATACATCCACAATCAACAGCTAACCCTGAAATAATCCAGTGACATTAAATGGCATTGCTTAAATTTATCGGTGGCATTAGACTGAGAGTGCGGCATTAGTTAAATGTGGCATCACTTTAGCAGTAGCATTGCTTGACTTGACTGCTGGCGTTATACTAACAGCAAAAAAAGTGGCAATAAGAGCATGGGAGGCCCATTCGGACAGTGGGCGCACCAGTACGATGTACCTCCACGGACGCAGAGTGGTGAGGGAGGTATGGTTGCCCAGAGCAACAAATATCCAGGCAGCATATGTGGATTACGTCCCATTTTTGTTCTGTCTTTAGCCACCTTTTTCCTATGCGAGGACAACAAACCGATCGACCTGGTCATTCTCTATTGCGTTGTCATGCCTTTCTACCCTTCTTCAACCAAGAGACACGAGACTCGTTCCTTAGCTACTGATTTTCCCCTTTTCAACCTAGATGCGGGTTCGATGCCTACTCTCTTGGACAGTACAGTCTCCCTTCCTTTCCTTATTCAACCCAGACATGGATTAGTCTGCATGAAGTAGGGTTTCCTTTAATAGTGCAAATTATGGTTTTCGTCTGCGTGCACAGCAGAGGATAGCAAATTGGGAAGATGGTGGAGTGGAAAAAGATCCACATGCAGCGACGTGGCAGATGGGGCAATAGAACAAGGTATGGTTCGAAAAGAGGTAGCATACCTGAGGGTCGGCGGGAAGTGGCTTCGCTCGTGGTCGTCGTCTCCGCACACTATGGCAGCGAGCTTGGGGATGGAGGCCATCCCGCGCGGGCGCTAGGTCTGAGAGGACGGCCTTGTCGTCAGTGCGTGACCTCGCTCGCCGACGACGAGTGCGTCAACGCTGCACGTCCTTTTCTTCCCCGGGATCTGTGACCACCGGTGAGGAGGGAGAGAGAGGCCGTCTTTTTTAGATCTGGAGAGAGGGTGATAGTGTGAGAAGCAAGTGGGCAGCCCTTAGCAAGAAAGCTCTGAAGCTCCAGCCTATATATCTTTTTATACTACTAGTACTAGAGGTGGAGTAGTGGTAGAGTAGTTTATATTTTCTCTGCAAACAGTACCAGTTAGTCGTGCTTCAAAACTGAACGGCACGCCATTAAAAAAATAAAGTCGAGAAATAATACGACACTTCAGGCCAACGCGGCCAGATCGCATTTTGCACGAGAAATTACACACCATGTTTCGTTGACATGTGGTCCCGTTCCAACATGTCAGTGAGACGACGCGAGTCCTTTTGTACAATTTTCGAAAGGACGTGTAGGCCGGGGCGCCTCTTCGTGTACCGTGGCAAACTGGCAACCGTCCACCTGACTCTTCGCCTTTCCCTCTCGATTTGGAACTGCTGTCGCACGCTCTTCCTCCCTCCTCCATTTGCCTTCACCCTTCCTTCTGCCATTGTTCGATCGTCTTCTCCATGGAGGGAACAAGCCGGAAACGACCCCGTTATTCTTGCCCCGATCTGAAAGATGACGTGGTGGGGGAACTCATTGATCGGTGCGACGTCATCACCTCGGCTAGCATGGCAGGTTCGTTCAAGACCATTCTCGACTCAACTAATAACATCATTACAAGGAACCCAAGGGTCCAGGAGCGGTTTGATCTCCCTTATCTTCTTCGCTATAAGCTTGTTCGCATGGGCGCGGACGACGGAGGCCTCGCCTTGTGCAAGTTGATGCCGCTTGATAACGATACGTGTGATGTCAAGATGCCATCGCTTAAGGGTAAGGCCTGGGCTGGCGCAAATGGAGATTGGGTTGTTTATATTGGGTACAATTGCGAGTGGGAACTTGTGAATGTGTACACTCGTCAGCGGATTCCACTTCCAAAAATCTCAGAGTGCCCTGAGGTTGAGCACACAGATGATCTACGTACGTTCAAATACGATCATGGTGACTGTCGTCTACGGAAGATAGCAATTTGTCGAGTTCCCAACCACTCTTGGAATTACAAGAACTATCAAGTTGTTGCTATCTTCGACAAGCTTGTTGCCTTCCTTACTGATTCCACGGTTCGTCCATGGATATTGCTCAAAAATCAGTTTCTGTACACGGATGAGTACTGTGATGCAATTGAATACGAGGATCTTGTGTTTGCTGCCACCACTCGTGGCACTGTTTTTGCATGGGATCCTCGTAGTTTTGGTACGTTTGTCTTCCACCGTAATTATAATTGTTTCATCCACATGCATGCGGGTTAGCAAGTTTCCCTTTACTAATTAACCTTCTTCTTGTGTTTCCAAGGTCCTGTGAACATTCCACCACCTATACTTGAAAAAATTTATAACCAAGGGGGAGATGACGATGGTGATGATCACAGCATGAGGACGAGCAGAACTTATATACTCAGTGGCGCCTGGCAACTAATTCCGATGGATCACCTCTTCTTGTCTGTATACAGTGCACTGTGATTTTACTACTGAGGTAGAAGGTGTTCTCTCCATGGTCGCCCTCTCCGGACCTATTCCAACACCCGTTGCAGGGTATTCGGGATGGATACTAGTGTGCTAGCGCCAACACCTTCTCCCTGGTACGTATTGATAGTCTTGGAGAAAACTCGCTCTTCCTTGGACAAAACTATCCAATGATGGTGAAAGGCGATCCAGCTGCTGTTGACACAACGTTACTACCATTTATGAGAAGCAACTGTATCTATACCTCGGACATTGCGGTGGTTCCCTACCCTGGTCCTGATATATGCCGCTTCAGCCTATGATCAGTATGCGTTGCTCTCGATATTGACAATAGCTGGCCCTTCCCAGAGCACCTATGGTTCAAAGCAAGCGTTTCCAAACGCCGAGGATTGGTTGAGTTGAAGTTCATTTCATTGCTTTGTTATTTGTTGTGTGATGAAAACTTCAGTATTTACTGGAATGTTTTGTTGGAAATAATCTATAATCCAACATGTATCATCATTGTCGTTGTGTGTTGATGACTTGTTGTATGTAATGAATGGTACATTTGCAAATGCGTGTCATAGACTCAATTTATGAATGGTTTTCGAGTCACTTCTTGGAGTGTGAGTACCGTAGTAGTATAGCCAGCATCCGATTAGTATATGAAGTTGCCACATCACATAGAGCCAACCTAATATTGGAGTACCAGATCTGAGATGCCACGTGTACCAGATGAATGACTCCAAGTTCGACCACCGTGATGCTAGGTGCGAGCCGAGGAACACTGTTGGAGAGACCCCCCTCATAATTTTCCTACATTGGTCGTTGATTCATAGGATAGAATGCTATAGGATTTTTTCCTATGTAATCATGTTTTAATTGGCAATCTAGCATCCACTCCAACTTTTGTTTCACTTCCTTTGATCCTACGAAGAGTACTTGCTCTAAATGATGTGCCGCTGCAAGAGCCGCCTATATTAATTAACCATGCTCTAAAAAGGTGGACCAGCTTTGGCTATAGTAGTACTGTACTAGGTTAGTAGGTGACCTTGCGCTTGGCTCTTCTCCTCTTCCGGAAGTCGAACAATAATGATGGTACTACTTCTGGCAATCTGACACCAAATGAACTGTTGCACGTTCCACCGTTGTAAGCAAAAGTTTCTCCTCGTGCTGCGAGCCACCACGCACGCGTTGGCGAGGGAGAAGGCGTAGTAAGCAAGCTTCTCGTCATCTACGAGTTGACGGGACACATCAAAGTTACGTATTTATTAGTACTCTCTTCAAAAAGGGCCGACCATGTCCATGGCTACCATCCTGTGCTCTGTCATTGAGTACGTTGCACTATTCACGTGCCATCGAGGAGAAAAAATATTGCGTAGTACTAGGTGCCATCGAAGTGCACGACTCACTTACGCACTGCATATCTCCATTTTCTTGCATGACACGCCACCTTGATGCTAGATGTCCCGCGTGTCATGGAGGCATATTCTATGATTTTGTAAAATGGAGGCATATAGATGTCCCGCGTGCCGGCAACAGGACGAACAAAGCTCATGTCTTAAACGAAAGAGTGGAAGAACATAGATTCCCTATGACCGGGAAGGAGCTACAAACCTCGGGGTCGAGCGTCTGCACTCATAATATTTTATATTATTCAGTGATATAAAATCAACCAAATCTCTCCACATTCCTATACCACTCTATAGTACTATGAGAATAACTTTGAACGTAAGCCATTGATTCACTCTATCCAATGGTCATAGTTGGAAATTTTAAAAACAAAACCAAGCATTGGATCAACATTTTTTCAGAGATCAACTCTTTTTAGCACTTAGATTGTTTCCACCTACCCACCTAGCCCACCTATATATCCGCTCACGTGTGATGACCATAGGAGCTATCCACTCAGATTGTATGTTAAAAAAATAAAGGTCGATAACTAATGTGGCACCTCGGGCCAACGCGGCCAAATCGCATTTTGCACGAGAAATTACACACCATGTTTCGTTGACATGTGATCTTGTTCCAACATGTCATTGAGACGACGACAAGTCCTTTTGTACATTTTCCGAAAGGCCATGTAGGCCGGGGCGCCTCTTCGTGTACCGTGGCAAACTAGCAACCGTCCACCGACTCTTTGCCTTTCCCTCTCGATTTGGAACTGCTGTCACACGCTCTTCCTCCCTCCTCCATTTACCTTCACCCTTCCTTCTACCATTGTTTGATCGTCTTCTCCATGGAGGGAACAAGCCCAAAACGACCCCGTTATTCTTGCCTCGATCTGAAAGATGACGTCGTGGGGGAACTCATTGATCGGTGCGACGTCATCACCTCGGCTAGCATGGCAGGTTCGTTCAAGAACATTCTCGACTCAACTAATAACATCATTACAAGGAACCCAAGGGTCCAGGAGCGGTTTGATCTCCCCTATCTTCTTCGCCGTGACCCTGCTGACTGGCGCGGGGACGAGGGAAGCCTCGCCTTGTGCAACTTGATGCCGCTTGATAATGATACGTATGATGTTAAGATGCCATCGCTTGAGGGCAAGGCTTGGGCAGGCGCAAATGGAGATTGGGTTGTTTATATTGGGTACAATTGCGAGTGGGAACTTGTGAATGTGTACACTCGTCAGCGGATTCCACTTCCAAAAATCTCCGAGTGCCCTGAGGTTGAGCACACAGATGATCTACGTACGTTCAAATATGATCATGGTGACTGTCGTCTACAAGATTAGCAATTTCTCGAGTTCCCAACCGCTCTTGGAATTACAAGAACTATCAAGTTGTTGCTATCTTCGACAAGTTTGTTGCCGTCCCTTCGTGGTTCGACTGGATGGATATTGCTCAAAAATCAGTTTCTGTACATGGATGAGTACTGTGATGCAATTGAATACGAGGGTCTTTGTGTTTGCTGCCACCACTCGTGGCACTGTTTTTGCATGGGATCCTCGTAGTTTCGGTACGTTTGTCTTCCACCGTAATTATAATTGTTTCATCCACATGCATGCGAGTTAGCAAGTTTCCCTTCTCTACTAATTAACCTTCTTCTTGTGTTTCCAAGGTCCTGTGGACATTCCACCACCTATACTTGAAAATTTTTATAACCAAGGGGGAGATTGAGGCAGGGCGTATACTCAGTGGCGCCTGGCAACTTCCGATGGATCACTCCTTCTTGTCTGTATACAGCCCACTGCTGATGTTACTACTAAGGAAGCAGGTGTTGTCTCCCATGGTCGCACTCTCCGACCTATTCCAACACCGTTGTATGGTATTCGGGATGGATACTACTGTGCTAGCGCCAACACCTTCTCCCTGGTACAGTATTGATAGTCTTGGAGAAAACTCGCTCTTCCTTGGACAAAACTATCCAATGATGGTGAAAGGCGATCCAACTGCTGTTGACACAATGTTACTACCATTTATGAGAAGCAACTGTATCTATACCTCGGACATTGCGGTGGTTCCCTACCCTGGTATAACACCCACGATGCGGCTATATCTCCCACGAGTCGGAGCACGACTTAGAGGCATAACCGCATTGTAGGCATGTCACAAGAGGGGTAATCTTTACACATCCCATGTATTGAATAAGAAAGAGGTACAAAGTTGGCTTACAATCCCCACTTCACACAATACATAAATATCGCATTACATCATCTAGATACAATCAAGGTCCGACTATGGAACCAAAATAAAGACAACCCCAAATGCAAGATCCCCGATCGCCCCAACTGGGCTCCACTAATGATCGTCTGGAAAGGAAACGTACTAACGTCCCGAGTCCTCATCGAACTCCCACTTGAGTTTAGTCGCATCCCCTGGAATGGCATCATCGGCACCTGCATCTTGTTTTGGAAGTAATCTGTGAGTCACGGGGACTCAGCAATCTCACACCCTCGTGATCAAGATTATTTAAGCTTATGGGTAGGGAAAAAAGTATGAGGTGGGGCTGCAGCAAGCACTAGCATATATGGTGGCTAACATACGCAAATGAGAGAAGAGAAGGCCAAAGCACGGTCGAGAATCTATGATCAAGAAGTGATCCTAGAACTACTTACGTTCAAGCATAACACGAGACCGTGTTCTCTTCCCGGAATCCGCCGAAAAGAGACCATCACGGCTACACACGCTGTTGATACATTTTAATTAAGGTAAGTGTCATGTTTTCTACAACCGGATGTTAACAAATTCCCATCTGCCCATAACCGCGGGCATGACTTTCGAAAGTTCAAATCCCTGCAGGGGTGTCCCAACTTAGCCCATCACAAGCTCTCACGGTCAACGAAGGATATTCCTTCTCCTAGGACGGCCTGATCAGACTATCCCGGTTACAAGACATTTCGACAATGGTAAAACAAGACAAGCAAAGCCACCCGAATGTGCTGACAAATCCCGAAAGGAGCTGCACATATCTCATTGTCAGGGCACACCAAATTGTCCAAACTTCCGGTAGGCCAGATAAACCCTGGTTGCCCAGGGGGCGCCGGACATCGCCCAGTTTGGACCAACACTTAGAGAAGCACTGGCCCGGGGGGGTTAAAATAAAGATGACCCTTGAGTCCGCGAAACCCAACGGAAAAAGGCTAGGTGGAAAATGGTAAAACCAAGGTTGGGCCTTGCCGGAGGAGTTTTATTCAAGGCGAACTGTCAAGGGGTTCCCATTATAACCCAACCTCGTAAGGAACGCAAAATCAAGGAACATAACACCGGTATGACGAAAACTAGGGCGGCAAGAGTGGAACAGAACACCAGGCATAAGGCCGAGACCTTCCACCCTTTACCAAGTATATAGATGCATTAAAGTAAATAAGATATATATAATGATATCCCAACAATAAACATGTTCCAACAAGGAACAAACTCCAATCTTCACCTGCAACTAACAATGCTATAAGAGGGGCTGAGCAAAGCGGTAACATAGCCAAACAACGGTTTGCTAGGAGAAGGTGGGTTAGAGGTTCGACATGGAAATATGGGAGGCATGATAAAGCAAGTGGTAGGTATCGCGGCGTAGGCATAGCAATAGAGCGAGCAACTAGCAAGCAATGATAGAAGTGATTTCGAGGGTATGGTCATCTTGCCTACAAAGTTCTCCGAGTTGACATAAGCTTGATCCTCGTAAGCGTACTCAATGGGTTCCTCGATCACGTACTCGTCTCCCGGCTCTACCCAAGGCAAGAACACAAGCAAAGGAAACCACAATCAACCACGGTGCAATGCACAAGCAACATGATGCAAAACATGGCATGATATGCGGTATGTAATATGCAATGCATATGCGTGCTCCGGAAGGAAAAGATTGAACCAGGCCTCAACTTGGAAAACCAAGAGCACCGCTGGAAAGATGAGTTGATTTCGGTCGAAATTGATATAAAGATCACCGGAATCGGATGCACGGTTTGCAAATGGCAAGCAAAACAATAATGGCACGATTCTGCGATTAACAACACGATTCCATCTAAAATGCAACAAGAAAATAAACTACCGCACTCTAACATAGCAACAAATCACATGGAAGTGATCTACTCAAGATTCTTGACAAAATATGAACACTGAGCTACGGCTAAATCACACAATACCAGGTTCAAACAAGCATGCCAAAAGTGCAAAACATAACAGCATTGCAGACTTTGTGAAAATAACAACATGTCAGGATTTAACATCAGGAAGCAATGTTTAGAGCAGGATAACAACATGCTACAGGATCAGATCATATCAAATCAAGGCATGGCATGAATCTACTCAAAGCATATAACAGAAGTCCCTTAGTGACCATAAGCCAAAAGGGATCAGAAGATATGATGGCACCCATGTAAACATAGCAAGTTTCGTTAACAGATTCAGACTTAGCAGAAAACTGGGCATGGCATAAACAGAGTTACGTAGGCATGTTTGCGAGCTCGATGCACTCACCACAAGGCATTGCATGACAAACTAAGCATACACCCAGCAAGAAGACATGATCAAGTAGCTAACCATGGCAAGAACAATCTCATATCATGCAAGGATCAACTACAACAACCTTGGAAAAATTGAATAACATGTAAACAATCTGCCAGGAATATTTTATAGCAAAAGTAGAGCAAGATTGAGTCATGCTAGGGTACTCCATAATTGCAAACAAAGACATGGATGGATAGAACATAACAATATCTCAAAATCATCCTTACTAAACATGCTCAAAAGAGGCATGGATCACTCTGTAGCAACATGAATACATAGCATAAAAATAACATCAGGGAAATGACTTAGAAGAATTCTAAGTCCCTGAAATCAGCAACATCACGAGAGCTACTTTGCATGCTTGTGCTAGTCACCACATTGATCACAAAAATACATGGCATACACCCCTGTAAAGATGGCATGGCATAGCCCAAAACACATGTAGGGCTCAAGTTCATAGGAGGCACACATTAAACATGGCAAAAATGACAAATGCTCATAATCTGTTAAGAAACAGAAACTAACATTTATAGCACTCTTGCAACAGCATTTAGGCATCAAGATGGACTCAAACAAGCATGGTGCAATGGAATGAAATGAAGAGCATAACCAGATGAACAATTTGATATGCCACACGCAGAAACGGAGCTACGGATGATGAGATATGGCCTGATGAACATAGCTAAAAAATGCAGAAAAAGGACTTAGGAAAAATCGACCTAGGGTTTACTGTAGCCAGATCTGGATGCACGCGAACTGAGGTTTGTCAGGAAGTTCACCGGAGTGGAAGGACGTGGCGGGCGGGGGTGCTGCTCTTGCCGGAGTAGGGGGGGCTCGCCGAATCCCGGAGCTCGGCGCGGAAAGGGGCGACGAGAGACAGGGTCGGGCGGCGGCGGAGAAGGAGGCCGGCGGTTGGCGGCGAGCGCACGGCGACCGGCAGCGCCGGCGAGGTGGCGGCGCACGGTGGCGAGCGCGAGGCGGAGGCGGCCAGCGCGGGCGGCGCTCGGGCGGCGGGGAGGCGGGCGCAAAGCGGGCGCGGGGACTCGGGGCCGGAGGGCCGCGGTGGCCCCGTGGCCGCGCGCGGGCGCGGCGGCGCGCACGTGGCGAGTGCTGGCGGGCGGCGCGGATTGTCCGGGCCGCCGGACGTGTCCGGCGGCGCGGGGGTGAGGACTAGGGTTTGGACCCGAATTTTCGGAGGAGTGCACATATTTATAGGTAGAGGGAGCTAGGAGAGTCCAAATGAGGTGCGGTTTTCGGCCACGCGATCGTGATCGAACGACCGAGAGGATGGAGGGGTTTGGATGGGTTTTGGGCCACTTTGGAGGGTGTTGGGCTGCAACACACACGAGGCCTTTACGGTTCCTCGGTTAACCGTTGGAGTATCAAACGAAGTCCAAATGGCACGAAACTTGACAGGCGGTCTACCGGTGGATATACCAAGGCCGCTTGGCAAGTCTCGGTCCAATCCGAGAATGTTTAACACCCGCACACGAAAAGAGGCAAAAGGGGACGACCGGAGGACATAGGAGTGCCGGAATGCAAAACGGACAACGGGGAAAATGCTCGGATGCATGAGACGAACACGTATGCAAATGCGATGCACATGATGACATGATATGAGATGCATGACATGGAAAAATGCAAAACGAAGACAAAACCCAACCACGAGGGAATATCATAACTTAGTGCCGAAAATGGCAAGAGTTGGAATACAAATATGGCAAGTTACATACGGGCGTTACAACACTCCACCACTACGAAAGGATCTCGTCCCGAGATCTAGGACTGGAAAAACTCCGGATATTCGGAACGGAGGTGGTCCTCGCGTTCCCAGGTGGCTTCACGGTCGGAATGATGTGACCACTTCACTTTCAGGAATTTGATAGACTTGTTGCGAGTCTTGCGCTCAGTTTCTTCAAGAATAGCAACGGATGCTCATGATAAGACAGGTCTTCTTGGAGATCAATCTCTTCAAAGTTGATGGTGCGGTCAGGAGTCTTGAAACACTTGCGAAGCTGAGACACGTGAAACACGTCGTGCACATTTGCAAAGTTGGATGGAAGCTCAAGTTGATAGGCGAGATCGCCTCTTTTGCCAATGATCTTGAAAGGACCCACGTATCTAGGGGCAAGCTTCCCTTTGATACCGAAGCGACGAGTACCTTTCATTGGAGAGACGCGGAGGTAGACATGGTCTCCGATCTCGAAAGCCAAGTCACGATGCTTGCTATCATAGTAACTCTTCTGGCACGATTGCGCGGCTTTGAGATTTTCACGAATGACTTTGCACATTTCTTCAGCCTCTGTGATCAAGTCATTGCCAAGAAGTTGGCGTTCACCAGTCTCTGACCAGTTAAGAGGAGTACGGCACTTTCTGCCATAGAGAATCTCGAATGGGGCCTTGCCCGAACTCGCTTGGAAGCTGTTGTTGTAGGAGAACTCGGCATATGGAAGACAATCTTCCCACTTCATACCGAAAGAAATGACACAAGCCCTGAGCATATCTTCAAGAATTTGATTTACTCGCTCGACTTGTCCACTAGTTTGAGGATGAAAGGCTGTGCTGAAGCGAATGTTGGTGCCCATGCCTTCTGAAAGAGTCCCAGAACTTAGAAGTGAAGATGCTTCCACGATCTGAAGATATCAACTGCGGAATGCCGTGCAAGAGACAATCCTGGAGGTATATAGCTCTGCCAACTGAGCTGCTGTGATAGATTCTTTGATAGGAAGAAAATGAGCCACTTTAGTGAGCTTGTCGATGACAACGAAGATAGCATCATTGCCACGCTTGGACTTGGGAAATCCAGTCACGAAGTCCATCTCAATATGGTCAAACTTCCATTCTGGAATGGCAAGAGGTTGGAGGAGACCAGCTGGTCGTTGGTGTTCTGCTTTCACTCTTCTGCAGACATCACATTCATTCACGAACTGAGCAATCTCGCGCTTCATTCGAGTCCACCAATACGACTGCTTGAGGTCATGGTACATCTTTGTACTTCCAGGATGAATAGATAGGAGTGAATTGTGAGCCTCGTTCATAATGACTTTACGAAGGTCACCCTTAGGAACAACAATTGATCCTCGAAGAATAGAGTATCTTTGTCATCAAGGCGATAGCACTTGTACTTGGGTTGGCTCTTGGCAATCCCAATCTTCACCTTCTTCACCATATGGCATCAAGAAGTTGAGCCTCACGAATCTGATCTTCCAAAGTAGGAGAGACTTGGAGGTTGGCAAGGAATCCTTGAGGAACAACTTGGAGATTAAGTTTGCGGAAAGCTTCACAAAGATCCGGTTGGAAGGGCTTGAGAATCAAACTGTTGCAGTAAGCCTTCCTGCTCAAAGCGTCAGCAATGACATTGGCCTTGCCTGGAGTATATTCAATACTCGGATTATACTCTTGAATCATTTCGACCCAACGAGTCTGCCTGAGGTTGAGGTTGGGCTGAGTGAAGATGTACTTGAGACTCTTATGATCAGTGAAGATGTCCACTTTCCTTCCCAACAAGAGATTGTCTCCATGTTAAAAGAGCATGGACAACTGCCGCTGAGGAGTCCTGGATTAGGGGGTGTTCGGGTAGCCGGACTATACCTTCAGCCGGACTCCTGGACTATGAAGATACAAGATTGAAGACTTCGTCCCGTGTCCGGATGGGACTTTCCTTGGCGTGGAAGGCAAGCTTGGCGATGCGGATATTCAAGATCTCCTACCATTGTAACCGACTCTATGTAACCCTAACCCTATCCGGTGTCTATATAAACCGGAGGGTTGTAGTCCGTAGGGGGGGATCAACTCCATACACAACAATCATACCATAGGCTAGCTTCTAGGGTTTAGCCTCCTTGATCTCGTGGTAGATCTACTCTTGTACTACCCATATCATCAATATTAATCAAGCAGGAGTAGGGTTTTACCTCCATCGAGAGGGCCCGAACCTGGGTAAAACAAAGTGTCCCCTGTTTCCTGTTACCATCCGGCCTAGACGCACAGTTTGGGACCCCCTACCCGAGATCCGCCGGTTTTGACACCGACATTGGTGCTTTCATTGAGAGTTCCTCTGTGCCGTCATGATCAGGAAGGATGCCTTCTCCCGTCTTCAAAGACGGCGCCGTTGCTAAGGGAGCCTTGGCTGTCGGCCAAACCCTCCGGCTAGGTGGTTTTCTCATGACCGCCTATTCGGCTGTTGTGCCGACGGTGACCTCTCGGGTCATCAAAAGCAACCTACACGTCAGCTCGGAGCTCGTCAAGCAGCTAGATCCAATGGAGCTCTCTTCCATGAACGATCTCTTGGATCGCATCGCCGCCCTGGGGGTCGCTACGGATTACGACCAGGTTGGGCTTAAACCCGATCTAAGAGAAATCAACTCTCCCCAAGTCACCCACCACGTTGCAGTGGTAGAGGCGCAGTGCGGCGACCCTTCATCTATTTTAAGGACTAGCTACGTCCGAATTCCCGACCCCTCCAAGCCGGATACCCGCGGAGGGGGAGATATAACTCAAGACCTGAGCTTAGGATCAGGCAACGGGCCAGATTCACTGGACAACATCCAAGAATCCGAACTTCAGAGTTCGGAAACTCTTCGGCCTCCGAATCTTGGATTGGGTGAGGTTTCAGATTCAACGACACCCGCCCACCCAATCATAAGCGATCTCTCCCAAATCAGGCAGAGGCCCGAGGAAACAGTACATCATTACTGGGCCAGATTCCTCCTGGTTATGAACAGGATAAAGGATTGCCGCGAGGAAGACGCAATCTCAATTTTCTGCAGTAATTGCACGGACAAGGGAATCCTTAACGCCGTAAGTCGTCGTGATATCACACGCTTCGCTGACTTGGCGTCCATAGTACAAAAATACTGTGCGATGGAAAGCGCCTGGAAAACCGAAATAAATTTTGGATAATCCGGCCTTGAATAGTAATCCCGTCCGAACTAAGAGGGTGCATCATCACAGGACACCCGGGATAAACACCAAAAAGCCAAAACCCTCTACAGGGCATGGAACCGTACTGGAAAAATGGCTTGATGGACCCTGTAAAATTCACAGTACAAAGGGCGCCACTCCAACTCACAGCCTTAGAGCATGTTGGATACTCCGGCAGGTGGCCAAAATTGGCGAGGACCTCTTAAATCGGGAGGCCGCGGAAAGCCAGCCCGAGGACACCAGTACCGTTCTCACAGTCTTCGAGACTTTCGCATCAAACAATATGCGAAAAAGAACACGCCGCAACCTCACAGAAGTCTATCAAGTTGCAACAATAGATCCATGGAGTGACACTGCCATTACCTTCAACGCAAGTGACGAACCTAGATTCCGAACAGCCTGAGCACCAGCCGCATTGGTCCTCAGTCCCATAGTGGACGACTTTTGCCTCACCAAAGTGCTCATGGATGGAGGCAGTGGACTGAACCTCATTTATGAGGAAACCCTTCAAAAAATGGAAATAGACTGGAACCGCGTCGAGCGAAGCAGCACAACCTTTAGAGGAATAATCCCCAGTCGAGAAGCGCGCTGCACAGGAAAAATCACACTAGATGTGGTGTTCGGCACGCCGGATAATTATAGGTCCGAAGAAGTCACGTTTCAGGTGGCCCCATTCAAGAGCGGACATCACGCCCTACTAGGGCGGGAAGCATTCACAATCTTCCAAGCGATACCCCATTACGGGTACATGAAGCTTAAGATGCCCGGGCCGAACGGAATTATCACTCTAGCTAGTGATCCGGACATAGCACTCCGCGCCGATAACAAGACGGCCGCATTAGCCCTTGAGGCACTATCCGAAGCCTTAGCGGCCGAGGAACTGACTGCGCTGCGCTCCACGGTTAACAGGGATGATGTGATACTCGACAAAAGATCCAAATCCACATCCTTCAAGCCAGCTGACGAAATAGTCAAATTCCAGGTCCATCCAACGGACCCCAATAAAACAGCTTCCATCGGGGCACGACTGAACCCCGATGTAGATGCCGCACTGCGAGAGTTCCTACGAGAGAATTGGGACATTTTCGCCTGGCACCCTTCAGACATGCCAGGGATCCCATGCAGGCTGGCCGAACACAGCTTAAATATCCTAAAAGGATTCAAACCTGTCAAACAAGCCCTTCGACGTTTTTCCGAACCCAAGAGACAGGCTATGGGAGAAGAGCTAGCCAAGCTATTGGAGGCCGGATTCATTAGAGACATAAAACATCCGGACTGGCTAGCAAACCTGGTGATGGTACCAAAGGACAAATCCTGGCGCCTGTGTGTCGACTTTAAAGACCTTAACAAGGCTTGCCCAAAGGATCCCTTCCCCCTCCCCCGTATTGATCAAATTATCGATGCCACCGCAGGACACGACTCGTTGTGCTTCCTCGACGCATACTCCGGTTACCATCAAATCAAGATGGCAGAATCAGACCAAGCCGCAACAGCATTCATCACACCATACGGCCCATTCTGCTTCAACACAATGCCCTTCGGGCTGAAAAACCGGCGCAACATATCAGCGCATGATCCAGACATGTCTGGCAAACCAGATCGGCAAAACAGTGGAGGCGTATGTGGATGATGTGGTCGTCAAATCAAGACATGTCGAATCTCTAGTAGACGACTTGAGGCTTACATTCGATAACCTCCGAAATATGACATCAAGCTCAACCCAGAAAAATGCGTCTTCGGCGTTCCAGCCGGAAAGCTCTTGGGCTTCATTGTATCCGGTAGAGGAATTGAAGCAAATCCAGCCAAGATCCGAGCTTTGTCACAATTGGATATCCCAAAGGACCTCAAACAAATACAAAAATTAACCGGATGCGTGGCGGCTCTAAGCCGCTTCATCTCCCGCTTGGGAGAAAAGGCACTGCCCCTTTATCGCCTACTCTGGCGCACCGAACACTTCGAGTGGACGGATGCCGCCACGGCCGGACTTGATGAAATAAAAGCCATATTGGCAACAAACCCAGTCCTGGCCGCGCCAATCACCGGCGAACCAATGTTATTGTACATTGCAGCAACACACCAAGTTGTCAGCGCAGTGCTCGTTGTCGAGCGGGAAACGGACGGACACAAATTCCCCCTTCAAAGGCCGGTCTACTACGTGTCCACTGTCCTCACTCCATGCAAATCACGGTACCCGCATTATCAAAAAATTGCATACGCGGTATTCATGGCATCCAGAAAGCTACGACACTACTTTCAAGAGTGTTCCATAACAGTAGCCTCGGAAGTACCACTTAACGATATTATCAACAACCGCGATGCAATGGGCCGGATCGCAAAATGGGCCATGGAGCTCCTCCCGTTCGATATAACCTATAAGCCACGGCGAGCTATAAAATCGCAAGTTTTGGCCGACTTCGTCGCAGAATGGACAGAGGCCGAACTCCCTAAAGAGTACGGCACATACTCAAACTGGATCATGCATTTTGACGGCTCCAAAATGTTGGCCGGACTGGGGGCTGGCGTCGTCTGACGTCCCCCACAGGAGACACAGTCCAATATGTGCTCCAAATTCATGTACACGGATTCCAACAACGCAGCCGAATATGAGGCCCTCCTACATGGCCTCCGGATAGCAGTATCCCATGGGTATCCACGCCTAGAGGTACGCGGGGATTCAAACCTCGCGATATCCCAAATAAATGGAGACTTCGACGCCAAGGACCCAAAAATGGCAGCTTACCGCAACGCCGTCCTAAAAATGTCAGCTTCGGTTTCGAAGGGCTGGAGTTTCACCATATAGCCCGAGAAAACAATCAAGCAGCGGACGTCCTGGCACGCATCGGAGCAA
>NC_053023.1:348013631-348033266 GCF_003073215.2 Triticum urartu
CAAAAGTTATTGAATAACATCACATGACACCTCCAAATTTTTGTGGGAATTTTAAGTGAATCTATCAAATGGTTGTAGTTCAAATAAGGCCATTTAACCTTAAAAATCCATTCTTCAAGAAAATAAAGATCAAGCAATTAAATTAGTTAATTAGTTATACTAATAAAAGAAAAGTTTTTCTTGAGAGGTTAAACAAGTCCAATAACATATTTTGAAAAGTTTTCTCTTTGGGAAAAACTCATCATAACAGGGAAGGGAAAGATTTAAGAAATCAAAATGGAGCTCAGATATTCAAAGTTTTAATTCCTGGCAAAAAAAAATTTTTAATCCATTAAAACAAGGCCAAATTTTTGGGGTGTCACAACACTACCCCCCTTAAGAAAAATCTCGTCCTCGAGATTTGTTAAAAGCTGTTTTCAAGAAAATTTTATGCAATGAAGATGTGGCTATAGTGAGAGGGCAATAAGTGGTGAAAAACCACAGTGTGAATACTGGTGCTGCGTGGAAAAATCTACGGTTCGGGATAAAAACGTGGGATTCTATGCTAGATATAAATTTAGAATAATTTCTAAAATTAAATATACGCTGGTCGTACCCGAGAGCACAGTGCTCTCTCTGGCTGACAGGTGGACCCGGGGTCCACTGTCAGTCTCTTCTTCTCCCTCTGGTTCTCTCTTCTTCCTCTCTCTCGCGCGCTTCCCCGCGCTTTCTCCACCGGCGACGTTTAGCGTGTAGGGTATCTAGGTCGTACCGCGGTAGTGCGCGGCGTGCTAGCTGCCGGTGCAGCATGCACTCACCTCGCGGGCCAGCGCGCTGTCGGCACTGCTCGCGGATTTGACTCCGAACACCAGCGATCGGCGACGAGCGGCGTTGGTGGACTTCGCCCACCGTACACCGAGCTCGAGCTATAAAACGGCCGGGGTGCCTCTCTCTTCTTCCTCACACCTGGCCTCACTTCTCCTCCTCCTTCTCCCTCCATTACTGCTTACAGAAGCTCGGGTGAGGCTCTAATGGCGGAGGCGATGCCGGACTGGTTTGCGATCCTGATATGCGTAGGGCTGGCGACACTGCTGGGGCTCTCCGTGCTCCTGTGCGCGATGATCCTCGACGAGCGTCGCGACGCTGCTGCTCGGGTGTTGGCTCTCCGCGGTGGTGGTGATCACGAGGAGTAGGTGAGGTGTGCCGGGTGCTAACCGTTGTTAGGGGGTGATTAGCTGGATGCAACACTGTTGCAAAGTTTTGCAAACAGTGTATGTGTCCGAATGACAATGGTTGTAAGTCTGCTGCGCGGTGCTGTGTGAAAATAAATAAATCCATGCCGTGAGAAAGTGTAGATGTAGCAACTCACGGAAAAGAAATCTCACTCCGGGATTTTGCGAGAGAGAAAAACAGTTAATTTAAAAGAGCATAAACCACAACAAAAACTACATCCATTAGTAGAAGCCAATTAATTAATTGTCGTACAAACTCAGGACATCACGCATAAGTCACACACATAAATAAATGTTGCAATAATGAACACCGTAGCAACGTTTAAAATGGAAACGGTAACTGGATGGGGTCCCTAGAAAACGTCTCTGGTACTGGGATACACTCCTCTTCTATCGGGGAAAGTGGATTGACCAGTCGATGCACGTGTCTCTCCTGGTCGGGCCGTAGTGCTCTGCCGATGGCGATCTGAGGATTTAAATCTGCGAGGCTCTGAAGATAACCCATCACACGTTGGGATAAATGCTCTTGAGCGATGACGTACTGGACAAGGTTGGCCAGGACTGGGTCTCTCTCAATGCGTCCACCGAGAAAAGATGTCACTCCTCCGGGTGCTGCACGGCTCGGGAAGTAATAATACCCTCGTTCGCTGGCATAGGGTACCGCGAATCGAAGGCGAGCAAGCGCTTCGTATGCAACAGCTTCTATGGCCATCTGTGAGGTTGGCATAGATTTCCCCACGAAGGAGACTTCTGTTGGGTCTTGGTTTGAGTTTACGGGAGGGATGTGCACTGCTGCCCAATATCTCAAGGTGGAAGGGGTAATTCTTGATTTGAATAGCTCATACTGGGGTGGCTGGGTAGCGCCCATGGTACTGCAGGTAAAATCCCGCAATATCTTGACGAAACTACCTGGGGTTGCATCTGGGGTTCTCAGATAAATGCTAGGGCTCGGCATGGCTAGGAAATGGTTGTGAGGATGGTGCACAAGGTGAGGGGTGCTTGGCAAGGTCACGCGGTGGCCTTTTATAGCACTGGAGCTGGGTCATTTTTTTACCGAGGTGAATGGTAAAGAAAATTTTCAGCTCTGTCCCAAGGGTCGGGGTCAAGCCACAGATTCACACATTTCACTATAGTGATGTGTTACTGTGGGGTTGACGGGGTGATTTTTGGTAACTGTGTCCGGGATAGAAATCTTTTACTGCATACTGCGTATCCAGGCAAGGCTACTATTAAAATAGAGGCACGACAACAGGCGGCATTAAAATTACAAGACCACACGATTACAAAGCGCGGGTACACTGGGACTCGATACGACTCGGGTGACTTAGTCTACCTCGTTTACATCCAAGCGGGCGTGCCTTGAGGCTCCTCCACGGGTCTCGTCGTCGGAATTAGCTGGAGTGGGTCGAGGGGCTGCAGGCTCGGGGTAGCGATGATGACCATCTCGGGGATTGTTGGCCACAACCCCGTTGGAGTGTGCTCCCAATATGCGTCGAAGCACCTCTGGGGTTATCGCAGCACCTTGGCCGATGGCTGGGGCAGGCCTCAGGGACTCGATCGGGTGTCCAAATAGCATGACTGGGTTGTCGACGTTGGGCTCGTTTTCTTCTCTTGCCGGGGCTCGACGAACCAGCTCTCCTCGACCTGCGATTAGATCAATAGTGATTTGATCACACAGTTCCTCTAGTGCACTTACATAGCGCACTAGGTGCAACAATGCAGGATCCGTCTCGTGATCTCCGTTGGCAACTTGGGGTGGTCTACCATACCCTTCACGTCTGGGGTAGTAGTGGAACGAGCGACAGTTAACTCTGGGCGACAAGTGCCGGAGATGAACTATAGCCTCTCGAGCAGCTAGTTGGATGGCTTGAAGCTCAAAGGAAGTTGTCCTTCCGGTGAACCTGTAGGGGCGCTCGGGCTCTAGACCCCTACCGTAGATGTGTACAGTGGCCCAGAATTGACGGCTCTCACCGCTCATGGGTCCTTGGTACACAAAATATTCTGGGGGCTCTTCTAACGCATAGGCATGACGGGTGAGGTTTGCGAGTATGGTCACAAAGCCTCCAAGGTTGGTTGCTGTGGTCTCATTGTGCACGACAGGTCCAGGCATTGTGGCTCGGTTTTGGGGTAGAGGCTGTGCTGTGCTGTGTTGGGGCTAGCGTGCCCCTTTTTATAGGAAAAAGGGGACGGAGTCTTCCCTTGCACGCTTGTGAGAAAGGACTATTTAGGGGCCGGTCACTGGCGCATGAGTGACAGGTTAGGTTGGTAGGTTGGGCACCGACTGCCAAAAAGGTGTTGGGTCACTGTGTGGCTATCTTGCACGAGAAGCTTGGCTGGGGTTTGGTTATGGTTTGGTGGGTCGGTTTGCCTAAGTTTATAGGCCCAGCAAAAATAGGATTAGCCAATGGTCAGCCTGGCTCTGATACCAAGTCTGTCACGACCGGGTTTACCGGACATAAATTTCCAGAAAAGACCGTCGTGCTCATCAGCCCTAGGATTACTGTTAGCTGATGAGGCTCCACTTGATACAGAAATTCCAAGCAAAGTACAACATATGTAGCACAAGACCATTCTGGCCTGTGAGTACAACAAATGGTTTTCTAGTGGTCGATGGCGGAGGCGGTTTGTGAATCATCAGAGTATGGGACTCCATTTCCCACGGGAACAGCTGACCAGGTTAACTCCTATCTTCGCGAGGCTGCTATCACAGTTGCTTAGTTCTCGAGGCTGTCAATCGCCACGCTCCTCTGCAAGCAAGAAATCTGGCCAAGACAATAGCCAGGGACAAGCCAGTGAGTACTTTGAATGTACTCGCAAACATTAGGAACACAGGTATAATATAATTGATAATCATGCACGAAAAATTCTATGATCACATCGTCAGTCATAAATAAAATATATTTTATGCATGCAAGCAGGTTATTTTCATGCAACATGAATAAGCAATAATAGAGTGGGAATAAAATACCGCAGTCGGGCGTCTGAGCGACACCACGTAAAGGGCTTTAAAAGAAATGCCACAGTCGGGCGTCTGAGCGACACCACATAAAGGGCTTTAAAAGAAATGCCGTAGTCGGGCGTTTGAGGGACACCACATAAATGGCTTTAAAAGAAATGCCGCAGTCGGGCGTCTGAGCGACACCACATAAAGGGCTTTAAAAGAAACGTCACAGTCGGGCGTCTGAGCGACACCACATAAAGGGCTTTAAAAGAAATGCCACAGTCGGGCGTCTGAGCGACACCACATAAAGGGCTTTAAAAGAAATGCCACTGTCGGGCGTCTGAGCGACACCACATAAAGGGCTTGAGAATAAATAATCACAATGAATATCCAGGAGGTAGAACCGTCCCAGGGATACTCGACATTACAATAATGCAACGGGTTAGTCCATCATAAAATAATAATCATGGTTCTCACAAGTCAAAAGTCACGGTTCAAGTTCTGGTGTAACCATCTCTCCTCCGAAGACCGACACTAAGACCAACACTTGACCCATCCCAGACTGTAATCCTTAACCATGGACACGGCTATTCGAATAGGTTTTATTCTCTGCAGAGGGTGTACTCTTTACCCATGAGTAACGGATTCCTTTAGTCCATCGGGACTAATTCCGTCTACGGCCTTTTAGTTGAAAACACGCCTAACTTGCACACACCAGCTTAACTCATCGGTGTCTGGAATCACCCACGACACTTGTTAAGCAAAACTCTAAGTGGGGAGGCTACAACCTCGCGTGGCATGGGATCAAATTTATATCGCGTGCTCTAAGGGGTGGCCTCCCCTCTCGGTCTCAACCGGAAACAGCCATGCCCCGGACCAAGTGGCATGCCTACCGGCTACAACCGATATCTTCCACCATGGCCTCTCTGTACGGTGTGTGCTTGAAAGGGGTTGACGACTTACTGAACCATACCCTACCTGTGGCAGGGACAAGTGGTAGTACATAGCAAGTATGGGGGATACTGGAAACAAGACTCGGTCTGCGGTCGACTCAGGAGTTTCATAAATTCCTTGCATGACCAGTAACAAATATATTTCAATCAACAAAATCACCACTCAATATACCTTACCATGCCATACCGGACATAACCGTCCCGTCGGGGACCGGCGACAAGCTCACGCCTACCCAAGGCCGAGGCTTTCCCGGATTCCTTTCCGGTATGCATGCAAGGCACATGAGGATGATTACCATCACAATAATATTCATTCCCAACAGCAAGGAAATTACTAACATGCTTCCATGCAAATGATCATGTCACATGAAATAACAAGTCCTTCGAAATAAGGTGGTGTTATAAACGTGTCAAATAACACACCAAAAACATTATGCCAGGGTTCAGAATGCTTGCCTTTAAGTTGTGGAGGGGTGAGGTGCTCTCCAAAACTTTTGAAAGTTTCTTCTCTCTCTCCAAAATCCTATTTTAAAATATATTTGAATTAACACACATTTCAAAAATAGTACAAAAAAGTTGTTTGGAAAATTTTCAAATAAATCTTAAAATAAACTAGACAATATTTGAGAGATGTAGGAAAAAGAATTAATTCATTTGGAGTTATATTTAAAAAGTTATAGCCAGTCAAAGTTCTGGTCAAATCTGTTATTTAAAATTAAAACAGAAAAGAAAACGTTTCATACGAGATTACGCTTTAGGTGCAGAGAAAACGTATTCGTGCCCTTTACGCCTTCACTTAACCACGTGGACCGGCGCTGGGTCTCTGACGGTGGGCCCGCCTGGCCCACTGGTCAGGTTTGACCAGTCGCCCGCGTCGTCTCCCTCCTCTGCCCGAGTGGAGCGGGGCTCCGGCGATCATCGCCGGCGAACGGTGGCTCCGTTCGGAAAGCTGAGGCCACCAGCGGATTCAGGGGGCCGAGGTGGTCACTCCGGTAGTCGTAGGGTCGTCGGAGGTGGAGGAAATCGCCGGCGGCGAGCTCCGCGGCGGAGGGAAGCTTCGGTGGTAAAGTGGTTTTGGGGTTGTGGTGGCTCCCGATCAAAATCGAGTAGGAGAAAAGGTTCACGGGAGGGAGAGGGTGTTCCTGGTGGAGAGAGTGGAGAGGGTGTTCCTGGTGGAGAGAGTGGAGAGGGGGAGGCCCTGGTTGCGCCGGAATGGCCGGGACCGTGGCGACGGCTGTAGTTGCCGGAGAGGGGGAAGGAGGCCTCCCCGAGTTGATTTGCTGCCAAAGGGGTTCCTAGGGAGATGATTTGGGACTGCATCCGTGCGGGGATGAGCTCGGGGCTCCTTATATAGGCGATGGAGGTCGGTTCAGCGGCGGCCGCGGATGAGCTCGTCGGCGACCGTCTTTCTGTAGCTGCAGGGCATCGTGGCAGCGACGAGCGCTAGTGGACATGGCTGCGGATGAGCTCGCGCTGCTCCAGGGGCCAGGTGGCGAGCGGGAGGGGCTTGGGCGGCGCTGCCCATGGCAGGAGCCGCTGCGGACGCCGGTGTGCCGCCAAAATGCCCTGGCGGCGGCGCGGTAGCGTGCCAGGGTGGCTTGGCGCGTTGCTGCGAGGCGGGGAGTGCATGGCGAGGTGCTGCCGTGTGGGCCAAAGCCAGGGGGGCCAGCGTGTCGGCTCGGGCGCGGCATCGTGCAATACGCGCGCTCTGGGCGCGTCCAGTGCACGCACGGGAGATGTTCGACACAATGCCACGGCATGCCACAGGTCGCAGGTGAGGTTGGGGTTTACCAGATCGAGGTTAGGAGCAACTGGGAATCTAGTGGACAGGTTAGATTGATCCAAGGTGCAAGCTCACAGTGCAATGCCAAAGCTCATGTCAAAACTGGTCATGCCTACAGGGTGTTTGATAAAATGCCAAGGGCACTTAGGCAAGTCTTGGGGTGGCCAAAATTTCCAGATTGGGGTCTCTTCAGATGCAAGAGAGAGTGGTGAGGTTAGTTGGCCAAAAGCAGAAACTTGTTAGTGCAAGTTTTACAAAACTTCAATTCTGGACAGGAAATAAATGGCATTATTTCATGAACCAAAAATGATCCAAAAGATGCATGCTCCTGGACTTAAGGGTTTGACATGGAGGACTACAAGTAGGAGAAAGAATCAAGGGTTAAAGAGCAAACAAAAATATGGTTGCAGCACAAACCATCAAGTTGGTCCAGAATGAAAATGAGGTTGATTCACTCAAATTTTTCAAAGAACAGCACTAGGTTTTTGCATAATGTTGAATCATATGCTACTACCATCATCCCATAATTTTGGTGGAGGCTAGAAAGAATTATTTAAATGGGTTGTAGTGCAAATAGCACTCTAGACCAGAAAAGGAAAAATTGTTGCAGAGCTCAAAATATTACATAAATAAAAGATATTTTTGCACAAAAGTTATTGAATAACATCACATGACACCTCCAAATTTTTGTGGGAATTTTAAGTGAATCTATCAAATGGTTGTAGTTCAAATAAGGCCATTTAACCTTAAAAATCCATTCTTCAAGAAAATAAAGATCAAGCAATTTTAATTAGGTAATTAGTTATACTGATAAAAGAAAAGTTTTTCTTGAGAGGTTAAATATGTCCAATGACATATTTGAAAAGTTTTCTCTTTGGGAAAAACTCATCATAACAGGGAAGGAAATGATTTAAAAATCAAAATGGAGCTCAGAAATTCAAGGTTTTAATTCCTGGCAAAATTTTTAATTCATTAAAACAAGGCCAAATTTTTGGGTGTGGTTCTTGTAAAGCTTCCCAACAAATCTGATGCGGCATGTCTTCATCATCATGTTTATGAGTGGAAAGACCACTCTGTTAGGTTCTCCAAGGTTGACAAGATGGTGATGGTGCATGTAGACATCTCACACGAAGTCCATGGCCTAGTCAGTTATGCGGGGTTCATCCCGTAGGTCGGTGGCAAAAATAGTCTGCAGAGTTTAGTTAGTGCAACTTTGCTTGTCTGTAGTAAGTACTATTGTTCAGTACTTGATTTGTGTTTGTGAACCCTGTATTGTTTATTAGTACTGCCGCTTTTGGTGTGTGGTCAGTCCTGAGAACGGTCTATGTTAATGTCTGTCCACTCAATTCAGTCTGTATATTTTGAAGTATCCATATCATATTTTTTGTGAGGACGGTCTATCAATTATGGTTACACTCCAATATCTGTATGCATTGCAGGGTTTATCGCACCCACCAGGATTTCCAGCCCCATGGATGTTCGGTCCATACGATTTGTCACGACCTTTGGACTGTCCTGCTTGTGGGAGTAGGCGGGCCCCTGCATGCCACGCGTAGTTGGACGATCAATCTTCTGTTTAGTACTTCAACATAGTGATTTCCTGGTAAGGATTCACTCGTGTCACATCAAGTAAATCTTATTGATTTACTGTCTAAATCTTATTGATTTAATGTCATGTTTTCTTTCTTTTCCTGCAATTTTACGATGCAGGTTTTGCCATGTGACATTCATCACAGAATAAACCGTTTGGTTTGCTCTATGATGGCTATTTTTGCAGGTTTCACTTCTTATGTCGTGTCAGTAACGAAGGCACTGTCCATCACTTATATTACTGGAAAAAATTGGATCAGTCTGTTGTCTGAGTACAAGCTGAATCCCTATGATGAACTGCAGTTTGGTTTAACAAAAACGCCACAATTAGTCCTTCTCGCGTTTAAAAGAAATGAAGAAAAAGACTGGATCACGGTCACGGATCCTAGTCAAGTTAGAAAGCTGATCATAGCAGACCAGACACGATCGCCGCTGTCTCGCACAGATCGAGCACCGACAGTTGCTCTAGCACTGACAGCGGCAGCAGCTCAGTCTGATCCAGCTGAGGATTGGGCACCGACCGCGTCAGCGGATCAGTCTGATCTACCGGAGGATCGGGCATCGACACCGGCACCAGCTCTACAAGGAGCACCATCTCCGGCAGCAGCAGCGGCTTCGGCACCTGCACCAACACTTGCACTTGCATCTGCTCCGGCCCGTGCAGTTGCACCGGCAACAGACTGGGCTGCAGTTCGCACTTCATATACCAAAGTCCTTACAAAAACCGACATGTCCACCTTCTTGGTAAGCATTGGCCGCCCAAGTGCTTCGTTCTTTTTTCTTTCCATGTTGTTTCACATGATTCACTGTGTTGATCTAACTGTTTGGGTATGTCTTCTTGTTTGCAAACAGAGAATTCCTAGAGCAACGAGGGAGTCGTTCAACAATCCGGGCGACCGCGGCCAAGTTTCTCTTACCATGCGCAGCCTTGGTGTGAATGAACCTGCTCAATATACCGTAAGTACAAAGGATGGTCGCATGATGATTGATGCTAAAGGATGGTCAAGGTTCAAATCTAAATCATATCTTGCGGTAGGGGATGATGTCAAAATCGAACTTTCTCGGCAAGGAGAGCTGGTCCAAATCAACTTTGAAATTCTTCAGTAGCAGCACGCAACTGCCTAACTGATCTATCCTCCGAGAGATTTTGATGTAATAATCTGGCATGGTGAAACAAGTGTCCTGTGTGTATAAGTAGTACGATAGTATTATTTATCACATGGTATATCGTTGATAGAATTGCAACTCTGATTGCTGGTTAGGAACTGTCGTTCGATTTCATTCCAACAGCTGCCGTGCTTTATTCAATTTTGTGTATTCGCCTTGCGACAGCATCTAAAACCAGCGCCGTACCGATCGCTTGCAATATGAAAAGCGCTGAGGTAGAACACATGGGCCCCCAAACATGCAGGGTCGGCCTGCGGCCCAAAGTCCAGAACCTGGTTTCGAGAAGCACTAGCTCAGTGCAGAAGTGGCGTCCTCCTCCTGCTGTGGGTTGGGCGAAGATGAATGTTGATGCTGCGTTATCTCGCAATGGTGAAAGGGGAGCCCTGGCAGTTGTGAGCCGGGATCATACAGGCTTCTTCCTTGGAGCATCGGCACTGGTGTGCGAAAGTGTTACTGATCCAGAGATCCTAGAGGCAATGGCATGTTGCGAGGGGCTATCTCTGGCTCTTGACTTAAACCTGCAACAAGTTCAGATTAGCACCGATTGTTCAGCAACAGTCAAGCATATCGGAGAGGCATACTTGGGGCCCAGCAAAGTTATTATGGACGAGATCAAGATGAAGAAGAATATGTTCCAAACCATGGAGATCATACATGAAAAACGCGAGTGTAATGTTGAAGCGCATGTGCTCGCAAAAGCTGCTACTTCTTTGCCCTGTGGACGCCATCTTTGGCTCACAGGAACCCCCGAAATTATTTGTATACCTATGACTGTTAATCTTCAATAAAGCAGCTTTTATCCCTCTAAAAAAACATCTGAGTATTATATTCTCAGCTGAACCCCCATAATGCCCGTGCGTTGCAGAGGGAGTATTTTTCTCGGCAAGGTGAGCCTGTGATATAAAAGATTTGTATATTTCTTTACAGAGGGAGTATCTCTCTGTCAAAAAATATATTTATGTGTAACTAGTTACTCCTGTCTTTCTACTTCCTTTCGCTGATATGTGGGGCAACCGGCAACGGGGTCCACGTGCCATATGCACAAATTAGAGTGCACAACTTCACGGTAGACACACCCCGGTCGTAGCGCCGCAGTAATGCCCAATGAGCCGTCAAATCACAACCCCCCTTTCCAGCTTTAGCAGTAAGCTGGACGGACGAAGCGGCAATATTTCACTGGGCCTGAATCCCTTTCTCCCTCGTCTGCTTGTTCAGAGAAAACCCCCTCTCGGCGATTGCATAGGGTTTTCTCATGGAGAACCAGGTACGAATTCTTCATCCATCCCCGATAAACCCAAGTCCCTTGGTCGCAGGTAATCCTAGGATGGCAGCCGCCGCCGTTGATGCATTTTTCTTCCTACTGAATCTAGTGTGTTTCATTTGCAGTGCCCAAAGTGCGAGTACCCTACAGGTTTCTGCGCCCTCGGCGAGACGCCACACTTGTTCCTTCTCATCCTAACACAACATTTTGAAACGCGCACAGTATGTTCCTAGAATCCTCTTTTCTATCCGGGAGGGTGGGTTTTTTTTGAACATGTTGTGTTCTCATATTATTTTTCCTGCAGTGTATTATTTGCTCTGCCAGAACACATGTACTCAAGATGCTCGGCCTTGCCATAACTGAATACACTAGTTTAATGGTCACAGTGAAGACAAGCCATGGATATAAGTTCCGAGTTGGGTTCATGAACCAAGAAGATCGCTGCTTTTTTTATGGCCGAACTTGGATAAACTTTCTCAAGTGTTACGGACTGAAAGTTGGCGCACGAATGTTGATGGAAATAGCAGAACCTGGTCTCATCTTCACTGCGATCTTCCACCCCGACGTCGTTCCAATTGTTCATCCATGTTAGTTTTGTATCTGGTTCTTGCTTGTTGCCTCGATTACTTCTTAATCCACCTATTCTGTCTAACTAATCACAATTTAACTTTAGAAGTAGCAACGAATCTCTCACGAAGATGCTACTTCTAACTAATATTTTCTTATAATTGGTGGCACGTGTAGGTTTTTTCAGAGTTAAGCAGTCTGCTCGTTTGTTACTCTGTAATAACTCGGCTGTTACTAATGGCACTGAAGTTGACTGGATCGACATCCACAAGTTCCTACACTTTATTGATCGTCTTGAGGTCCTTGTGGGGCGTTTCAATGGTGGAAGGCCACGTGGGATATGTGTGCCACTGCTGCACTCGTTGAACAGGTCCAACTGTGTCGAGAAACTTATGGTACGAGCTGTTTTCTGTTATATATGTTGTTCATAAACTATTGCTTATACACAGTTTTACAGCTGTGATCTTCTTGAAACAGGAACTGCCGAGTTCTATTGTTCCTATACAGATGCCTGACCATGGTCGGGTCAGACTTGCGCTTGGTCACAACATGATGTTTATGTCGACCTACTCAATTCCCCTTGGAGGTGAAAAGATACTTATTCATGGGTGGTCTCAAATAATGAAGGCCCGTCCATCTTGGAGAATAGGACAGAAGATTATGTTCATGCTTTTCCATGGCTCTAAAGCGAATATCCTATTTATTGACCACGTTGCGAGATGAAGCCGCTTTCAGAAGGTTGTGGATGCGCGGGGTGCTGAAGGAAATATGCCCTAGAGGAAATAATAAAGTTATTATTTATTTCCTTATATCATGATAAATATTTATTATTCATGCTAGAATTGTATCAACCAGAAACATAATACATGTGTGAATACATAGACAAACAGAGTCACTAGTATGCCTCTACTTGACTAGCTCATTGATCAAAGTTTGTTATGTTTCCTAGCCATAGACATGAGTTGTCATTTGATTAACGGAATCACATCATTAGGAGAATGATGTGATTGACTTGACCCATTCCGTTAGCTTAGCACTTGCTCATTTAGTATGTTGCTATTGCTTTCTTCAATGACTTATAACATGTTCCTATGACTATGAGATTATGCAACTCCCGTTACCGGAGGAACACTTTGTGTGCACCAAATGTCACAACATAACTGGGTGATTATAAAGGTGCTCTACAGGGTGTCTCAAAGTACTGTTGGTTGGCGTATTTCAAGATTAGGATTTGTCACTCCGATTGTCGGAGAGGTATCTCTGGGCCCTCTCGGTAATGCACATCACATAAGCCTTGCAAGCATTGCAACTAATGAGTTAGTTGCGAGATGATGTATTACGGAACGAGTAAAGAGACTTGCCGGTAACGAGATTGAACTAGGTATTGAGATACCGACGATCGAATCTCGGGCAAGTAACATACCGATGACAAAGGGAACAACGTATGTTGTTATGCGGTCTGACCGATAAAGATCTTCGTAGAATATGTGGGAGCCAATATGAGCATCCAGGTTCCGCTATTGGTTATTGACTGGAGACGTGTCTCGTTCATGTCTACATTGTTCTCGAACCCGTAGGGTCCGCACGCTTAAGGTTTCAATGACAGTTATATTATGAGTTTATGAGCTTTGATGTACCGAAGGAGTTCGGAGTCCCGGATGAGATCGGGGACATGACGAGGAGTCTCGAAATGGTCGAGACATAAAGATCGATATATTGGACGACTATATTCGGACATCGGAAAGGTTCCGAGTGATTCGGGTATTTTTCGGAGTACCGGGTAGTTACGGGAGAAGAAATGGGCCTTGATGGGATTTAGTGGGAAGAGAAGAAAGGGCCAAGGGGCTGCTGCGCCCCCCTCCCCTCTGGTCCGAATTGGACTAGGGAAAAGGGGGCCGACCACCTTCCCTTCTCCTCTACTTCCTTCTCCCTTCCTCCCGTCTTGGTGGACTCCTACTAGGACTTGGAGTCCTAGTAGGACTCCACATCCTGGCCGCACCAATTGCCTTGGCCGGCCTCCTCCTCCTCCATCCTTTATATACTGAGGCAAGGGGCACCCCATGAACACAAGTTGATCCACGTGATCATATTCTTAGCCGTGTGCGGTGCCCCCCTCCACCATAGTCCTCGATAATATTGTAGCGGTGCTTAGGCGAAGCCCTGCGACGGTAGTGCATCAAGATCGTCACCACGCCGTCATGCTGACGGAACTCTTCCCCGACACTTTGCTGGATCGGAGTCCGGGGATCATCATCGAGCTGAATGTGTGCTAGAACTCGGAGGTGCCGTAGTTTCGATGCTTGATCGGTCGGGCCGTGGAGACGTACGACTACATCAACCAAACGCTTCTGTTGTCGATCTACAAGGGTACGTAGATCACACTCTCCCCTCTCGTTGCTATGCATCACCATGATCTTGCGTGTGCGTAGGAATTTTTTTGAAATTACTACGTTCCCCAACAAGCGGGTCATCGAGAGGGAGAACTCCGGCGCACCCCTACATGAGCGCGCCAAATGTTGGATTTCGGGTTTCGGCAGCCCCTTAAGGTTCGAAGTCTGGGGTGCACACGGAGATCTTTCCCCTACCGACTCGCGCTTCTATGGCACGCAAGAAATCTAGGCTGGAAAGAAGAACACACAAAGGACACAAGGTTTATACTGGTTCAGGCCACCGATGTGGTGTAATACCCTACTCCAGTGTGTGGTGTGGTGGATTGCCTCAGGGGCTGATGATGAACAATACAGGGGGAAGAACGGCCTCGCGAGAGGTGTTCTTGAGCTGGTGCGGTGTGTTCTACTCGGTTTGAATCCCCCTCCCTCTATGGTGGCTAGTCCTACTTATAGAGGCCCTAGTCCTCTTCCCAAAATGTGAGGAGGAAGGCCGCCAACAATTGGCCATTTTGAAGGGGAACATCTAGTACAAGTTATCCTGACCAAAGGTGGTCTTCGGCTGCCAAAAGCACTGGTGATGACGCCGTCTTGGGCTCCACGATGACCACCATCCTGCCACTCTGCTAGTCTTGGTCTCGTAGCACCGGAATGGTAACCTGTGCCCGATGCCTTGGACTATGCTTGTTCCCCTTGCACCGAAGGGGAAACAAGGACACTACACAGGCCGGTGCCCGCCTGGCGCCCGCCTGATCTCGATCGTCATCGCTTGTGTCACGGGCTCCTCACGATGTGCCCCTGCCTTGATCTCTCCGCCTCCTCGTGAGCCTGCCTGATGAGGCTGCTCCTGAGGAAGCTTCCTGTCGTCCGCCCCGTAGGGCTTGGCCCCTCGCGAGGGTCTTGAGTTTGAGCTGATGAAGCTGGGCCACACTGGGCCCCCACTCGAGCCACGCCGCAGGCCGCAGGCAGGCAAGTCTGGGGACCCTCGTTCCTAGAACGCCGACAGCAGCGGCTGCTAGGACTTTAGTCTATCTGTCATTGAGCGTATCCTGATTGGCTTGAAGTTGTTGCTGCTTATTTTTTTAGGCTTCTTGCAGTGGCGATTAGCCGGTGCTTAAAGCTCTCCTATTCGAGGGGTTCCTCCGGCACGACGAAGTCTTTGTTACCGAGGCTCACATCCTCTTCGGAGAACGGCAGGTAGTTACTATCCTCCTAGTCCTCGTTCTCGACAGGATCATCAGGGTTAACTTGCCCATCCTCCCAATCATCCTGTTTGGATGTTGGCTCAACAAGGGCTTCGGGGTCTTCGGCATTCTCCGGAGTGTTATTGTCTTCGGTGCCGGTATTGCTGTCTTTTTTCGCGACGCGATTTTGAGTGGCACCGGTGACATCGACGCTTTGGAGGTGCTTTAGCAGGCTTGTCCTCCACCGGATCCTTCGTGCCGTCATCGCCATCTTCTTTAGGTGTGTCTACCATGTACACGTCGTATGTGGAGGTGGCCGTCCAACGTCCGGTAAACGGAGGGTCTTGGTCTTGTTCATCTCTGGCATCGCCGTCCATGCAGTCGATGTCTTCGGAGGCGTTGTCCATCATGTCGGTTAAGTCTTTGGCAGTGGCTATGAAGTGGGTGGTGGGTGTGACGTAAAATTCTCCACTCTCGGCCCCTAGTCCGGGCTGGGCGTAATTCGGAAGCGATTCCTCTGTAATGGCGAGGGATCACATTAAGTCTGGAGCCTCATTTAGGAGCGAGGTTTGGACAGGGAAGCGAGAGTCCGTGGGGGCGACCGGGGTGGGAGCCTCCTGGCCACGCTCGCTTGACACGGACCTCGAGAATTCAGATCTGGAGTCCGAGGGGGAGTCCGGCACTTTAGCGACAAGGGGAGCCCGGTTCGTCTTCGGGTTTGTCAATGATGCAGTCCCCTCCAGATCTCCAGTAGCAAGTTCCATAATTGCAGGGAGTCCGGTGGGCTCTAAACTCCCATCTTCGGACCTGGTAGTCTGCTCTGGATCTAATGCCAGAGCGTCAGTCGGGGCCACAAACCCTTGGAAGATCAAGTCTCCTCGGATATCAGCGACATAGTTCAGATTTCCAAAACTGATCTGATGGCCAGGGGCGTAGCTATCGATCTGCTCAAGGTGGTCGGTCAAGTTGGCACGCAGTGCGAAGCCGCAGAATACGAAAATTTGTCCAGGGAGGAAAGGCTCCCCCGAGACGGCATCGTTGTGGATGATTAAATGAGCCATCGATCCTTCTATTGACAACACAGAGGAACTCTCAATGAAAGCACCAATGTCGGTGTCAAAACCGGCCGATCTCAGGTAGGGGGTCCCAAACTATGTGTCTGAGGATCGAAGGTAACAGGAGGCAGGGGACATGATGTTTACCCAGTTTCGGGCCCTCTTAATGGAGGTAAGACCCTACTTCCTGCTTGATTGACTTTGATGATTATAGGGGTTACAAGAGTTGATCTACCTCGAGATCATAATGGATAAACCCTAGATGTCTAACCTGTATGATTATGATTGCCTCTACGGACTAAACCCTCCGGTTTATATAGACACCGGAGGGGCCTAGGGTTGTACATAGCCGGTTTACAGAGAAAGGAATCTTCACATCCGAACATCAAGCTTGCCATCAACGCAAAGGAGAGTCCCATCCGGACATGGGGGAAGGCCTTCTATATTGTATCTTATTGGCCTATTAGTCCGGCCATATCACATAGCCCGGACGCCCGGGGACCCCCTAATCTAGGACTCCCTCACTTGCCTCCGAGTCAAGCCTTTCCTCCTCGCCGGACCCGCCGGAGGACAACATCACCGGGGCCGCTACCACTGGGGCCCCGGTAGGCGCCGACGGCTCGAGCCCGTGCTCGTTGAAGACGGGTGTGGCGGCAGCGATCTTTGCCCCATCTGGGCGGCGGTACAGCGAAAGATGGGTATCAGGCGGTGGAGAACCTTATCCAGCTCCTCGTCGGACAAAGCATCCGGGCGCAGGAGGAGGTCGCCTCCCTCGTCTGATAGCATCCACAAGGGTGCGAGCGCACCTCGAGCGGAGCCAAGCACTGCGACAGGAACTCCTTGACAATCGTGGCCCCGGATCATCATGCTTCAGGTCGGCCGCAATCCTCCCCAACACCTGCTCCGCCCGTGGGTCAGTGATCTTCGCGCTACTCCACCTGTTGTGAGGCACGGGCAACCCCATCGGCAGCGCCAGCGGAGGGTAGGGGCTCTTGGCATCCATGAGGACCCACTTGTTCTGAAATCCCTCCGCCTTCTTCCTGGCTCTCAAGATTGCGTTGCTTCCGTTGACCGCAACGAAGTTGGCGCACCCCGAGCATGCGCCATCCTGTTTCGGAGGTAGAAGAAGTGGGGAAGTAGCACCACGGACGGCATCACCCCCACGAATGCTTCACATTAAAAAGCGAAGATCAACAGGAGGAGGACGGAGTTGGGATGAAGATCGAGGGCATGGAGCTTGTAATGGCGGAGGATGGCGTAGAAAAATCTAGAGAAAGGGGGGACCAGCCCCGCGAAGACACTGTGCATGGAGAAGGGGTAGAAGGTACTATCCGAGGCCTCCGGCTTGGCGGAGCCGGCCCGAAGAACAGTCTCTCCCCCCTCATTGTTGTCGCCCGCCGCCATTAGGAGCGCGGTGGCGAAGTTCTTCTCCGAGACATTGGGCGCGCTCAGGGCCGACTCGAACCAGGAAGGTGAGCGCACGACCTTCACCTTGTTGGACACCATCGGCTGCAAGCTCGGAGAGGAGTCCATGCGGATCTGGAGTCTCCTCGGGCGAAGAACAGGAAAGGGGATCTGGAGCAAGACGAAGGAACACAATGAAGGCTCTATAGCGTGCACAAGCCTTTTCTCAGGCGAGAACGGTTGCCTAGGCGGTGTGGGGAAGCGGAGGTGCCCACGTCCCATCAATCGCCATGCGTCGACCAAGGCCGCAAGTGGTTGGGGCCCGCGGCACTCCGCACTTGCCCTTTGTCTTCGCCTCGAGGCCAAGCTCGAGCACGCCTTGGGCCCGGGGGCTACTGTCAGCGTCCTGGGAACGGGGGTACCCAGACTTGCCTGCCTGCAGCCCGTGGCGTGGCTCCATCAATGGCCCGGTATGGCCCATCTTCAGCAGTAGCTACTCAAGACCCTCGCGAGGGGCCGAGACTCGCGTGGCGGACGACACCAAGACCTCCCTGGGGGCAGCCCCACTAGGCTGGCTCTCGAGGAGTGGAGATATCTATGCAAGGAGCACCTCGCGAGGTTCGTGTGACGTGAGCCATGACGACCAAGGCCAGGCGGGCACTAGCGGGCGTAGTGTACCAGCTTCCTCTTTGGTGCTAAGGAGGCAAGTGCAGGCGCAGGGTCCCGAGGCATCAGGCAAAGGTTTCCATATATGTGCAACAAGACCAAGACCAGTAGGACAGCAAGACGGAGGTCATCATGGAGCCCACAACAGTATCACCACCAGAGTCCAGAGCCTTTGGCAGGCGAAGACTACTTTTGTCAGGATAGCTTGTACTAGTTGTCCCCCTTCAAATTTGGCCGTTGTGGGATCCCTTCTCGCCTAAATATTTGGGATGAGGACCAAGGCCACTATAAATAGGACCTAGCCACCACTGTAGAAGGGGACAGATCATTCAGATCACCCTCGCAACCACCAGCTCATCAAGCTCAAGAACACCTCACCTCCTGAGGCTGCCCATCCACTGTACCATTTCATCCTCAGCCCCTCGAGGCGAACCACCAACAAACTGGAGTAGGGTATTACACCGCAAGGTGGCCCGAACTAGTATAAACCCTCGTATCTCTTGTTCTTTGGGTTCGTCGAGCTAGGCCCTCGAATCGTTGAGTGTGCGAGTTGGGGAGAGAGTGTTCTTCATGCGCACCCTAGAGTTCGAACCTCAAGGGTTTGCCGGAACACGTAATCCGACACACCCCACTGTTGGCCACCGTGGCCATCACCCGCTCTGCCACCGCGGCCCAAAGGCGGGAGGTGGTGATCGTGGCCGCCACCCCATCGTTGGCCGCCATGGCCGCCAGCCCACCGTCGACCGTCGGGGTCATCACCCGCTCCGGCACCGCCGCCCGAAGACGGAAGGTGGAGGTGGATGCCCACATGTGCATCAGTGACCTTGCGCGCTACACCGAGTTCCTGTGGGAGGAGGAGGAGTGCCTCCTCGAGCCTGCAAAGAGCCTTGCCGCCGCCATGGCCGCGGCACACACCGCCTTGGAGGCGAGGAATCAGGAGATCAGAACCACGGCATGAGAGGGGTCGTTTGGAGTGGTAGCGGGCGTTCGAGGTGAGCGCCGCTGAAGCTTGAGCAGCGGCAGGCACCGTATTGCAGTTGTCCAGCTCGTCGGTAGGCTCCTCCTCCTCTTCCTCTTACTGAGCATGCTCGGCGGAGGAGAGGCAGCCGGAAGTAGTACAAAGCCCCTCTGTAGTAGTATTTAGGGGCTATTTTGTTCAGCTCATCTGACTACAAATGTGGTGGAACTGTACAACGTACTTAAAATTAGCTAGTATATATAGTTGAACTAGCTATTTCAGTACGTGGTTGGGAACAATTGGGGAAAAGTTTGGTCGGTTCAGCTGTCGAGTTGAACTGTTTGTATAAATTAAGAACAACTGCTTAATCTATGAATGAAATCTATGCTTAATTACTGAATTTTAGTTGCAAAAATTAGATACTGCTAGTGATTTTTAGCTTCATATTTTGACAAATCGAAGTGTTACATGGTTGAAAAATGCCAATGTTAGTAGATCAACAAATGTT